>NC_044507.1:18387043-18482043 GCF_902362185.1 Chanos chanos
TCGCTGGAATTGTCCATAAGGGAGGTTCTTTTTCAGTTTAGGAGAGTGGAAACTGTGCCCAGAGCGATGCAATTCAGTGTGTTTTCTGTGCAGAATGTTGTGGTGTGTAGGTATCTCTTAAATTACGGCTTGAGGTTTCTGCAGGCATATTATAAAGTCATACCTGGCCGTATTTGTCCCTTTCACATCCTTAGAGGTCCGCTTTTAGCATTTTCAGTTTACAGTTATCTGATCTAATTGATGTTCATTTTCATGCTAAACATCTGGAAGACAATTCATTAAAGACTGAAAGGCTTTAATTCATTGGCGCACGGTGATAGCATTAGCAATGGCAATGTTAGTAAAACAAGATGTCAAAGTAACATGTTGTATTGCATGTGATACTGTTTTACTGAATGCAGCTCTCACTAGATTAGCTCAGTGCATTAATGCAGTTTCTTGTGATGAATCATATTTTGATATTTTGATATTGTTATTTAACTATGCACAACTTCCCTACTCAAATCGGCAAACATAAATAAACTAGATGATAAACGTCCAAGGGCATCTTTTGGAGAGGATTCATATTTCTGACTCTTTTTTCAATGCAATGCCATACATAGTTTCAAACATCTTTACTTTAACCTCTTTCTGAGGCTACATTGGTTCTTTCACAGCTCTCTGGTAACTTTGTTCATGCACTGATTGCTGAAGAGAAATAGTTCTTACGGACAGAGAGAGGGAGAAAAGATTTTAACTGTAATCTAAGATTTTCCAAATGAGTTCGGCACCACACAGTCCGTTGGTCTGATCAACAGTCCTCTCTGTGACTCTGAATGTGCTATTAGTGAAATGTGATTAGAGACTATGGATCCATTGGGCCAGCAGTCCCCAGCAAGATGACACTGATACAATTAGTCACGTGTGTGTGTGTGTGTGTGTGTGTTGTGTGTGTGTGTTGGGGAATGGTGGGGGGGGGGGCTCATTAACCTTTTCATCCCAGCATGCCTGGAGGATCATGCCCCTAAAAACGATCAGTGAGACCTACAGGGGCTCTCATAATGTTCACTTGAAATTGACCTCAGAGGTTAATGCCAATATTGCTATAAAAGTAAAAAAAAAAAAAACACACACGTAGTTCACCCGTGGTCATATAGACGAGTGTCCTAATTGTTAGTCAAATAATTTGAAATTCTGCACAACGTAATTCTCAGCGGGCTTTGTTCGGTAATGCAACGGGAATTCTTTATGCGTTTTCTTTACGCCATCTCGATGAGATCTCGATGTCTCCCTATTAGTTTGTGATGGCTCTATTGTAATGAGTCATTTGGAGAATGCTGTGTCCTGATCCCTTTAAAATAAAACTCTTTTCCAGTCACTGGGGCTCAAATGAACCATATGAAACCGTATTCTAGAAAACTGGGCTGAGTTGCTGCAATTGAAAGGGTGAGGGCTTCCAACCATTAAAAAAATATCTTGCCCACAGATACCAATATTTTGTCCATGGTGCTTAAACACTCCTCTTCTTGCACTTTTATAGTGTATTACCCTGCCACAATGGTTCTCACATTTACATTAAAGCATTTGAGCTAATGCCCTATGTTCCACAACAGAAATATCTAAAGTATCAGGGTTTTTTTTTTCTTTCCCGGAATCAAAAAATGTGGGAGGCGCTTCATAGCATTTTAATAAAATTTATTTTTAATTAACCAGGAACTCTGCCTGTCTTAATTAATTGAATTTCCCTTATTAGATACATCATTGTATGTTTCATCTATACCCAAAGCTTGGTTCAGGAAATATCAGACCTCCCAGAATTCCTTAGATGACCTCTCCTGAGCCTGAGTCGTTCCTCCCAGAATTTATAATGTTCATTGTGTGCCCGATTCACCGCTTTCCCATCATGATGATTTAAACCTCGGTTTGGAGATTGCTTTGAAACCCTAATGCAGGGATAAATAGAAAGGTATGATTCTGTTGGGCCTCTCCAGATTGAAGTTTATTAGAGCTAGGTGGTGATGTCTCACTTCTGCTAAATTAACAGGGATAAGCTGCATTTCACTGCTGCCCCGGGCTCCATTTCTCAGTCTTAAAGGAATTGCGTTATCAAGATGGATGCTGTTTGTGTATTACCCTTTTGCACAGGAGCTGAGCTGTCTCCCTTCAGGCTCCACTCACAATAGCTCTGCTCCTCATACCTTTGAATGTGGCTTCATGCTATCATTCAGTCCTAATGAGATCACAGACCTTGCTTGCATGCATCACTCTTAGCCTGAAAGGATAGAGGAAATTGCACCACCCACACTACAGTTCTTACTGGCACAAGTGGAGAGCTTGACATTATCCACTGTAGAGACCATTGTACACCATTGTTTTGTTCGTCTAGCATTTAGTGTGCCTATGTAGATAACCTCAAATTAGGCTGTACATTCCCCATTGTGAACACCCTCTCAATTAGTGAATCATATTAATTTATTAATTTGGTCACTCACTTGCTTTTTTACTCACTCATTCACTCATTCACTCACTCACTCACTCACTCACTCACTCAAATATTGATTGATTGATTGAATGATTGATTGATTGATTGATTGATTGATTGATTGATTGATTGATTCATTCATTCATTCGCTCACTCACTCACTCACTCACTCACTCACTCACTCACTCACTCACTCACTTTCAGATAGATATTCATCTAAACAGTTCCCTGTTTTCTTTTTGAGCCTGTGTCCTGTGTTGTGGCCGAATTATTATCCTGAAGGCCAGGCGCCAACGAAAGGCCATTGAACAGCAGGTCATTTCTTCCCCTGCCAACAACTGAATTGGCCAATTGTTACTGACAGTTTCCCCCGTGTTGTTTAAATCAAAAGTATTTTGATTCATCGATTCTTAACGTTGCTCACAAGAGGGGAACATGAGTTAGAAATGTCAGCCCTTTGGTTATTAAGCCGAGAGCCGTGGTGGAGCAGTGTCCCGCAACCTGGTAACTGTCACACAGTCGGCATTGGGAGCTTTCAGCAGGACACCCAGCAGGTGCAAAACATTTATACTCACATTGCAGAGCCTACAGTCTAACAGACCTGCCAACGCACAGCCCAAAAAGTAACAACATTCATGTATTGTGCAGAGAGTGTAGAAGCAGAATCCCTGCCTACTGCACTACGGACATGAATAACGGATAGGAATCCCTTGTACTCTTGTCTGGAGAGTGGACAGCACATGGTGGGGAAAAGCGGTGCCATGTGAGGACAGGGAGAGCTGAGGAATACACTATTCTCCCATGACACTCTCTTGTTCATGCACATGAAAACTAGCATTTTGTGGCTTAAGGCATAGTCTTTATTTCACAAAACCCCCAGAGTCTCTCTCTCTCTCTCTTTTTCTCTCTCTCTCTCTCTCTCTCTCTCTCTCTCTCTCTCCCCTTCTCTCTCCCCATTCAGAGCAATTTGACTTTGCTAAAAAAAGGAAAGACATTCACTTTTTTCAGTCAAATATAACAAGACTTTCGACAGCAAAAATGCAAAATAAATAAATAAATAAATAGATTACCATGTAAACCTTCTCACTGGTGATTGTTGGGGCAGTGAAAATGGCATTAGCGCTTGGACAGATTACCTTGTGACTAGCAAAGGAGGTGGATTCCCCATCTAAAAATGTCATATTGAAATTGCTTTTAATGCGTCTGGTCTGGTTTGTCATTTGACAGCTGAGTACTTTATCAGAAAATATTACTGGATATCATAAATGTTTGTCCATACGTAACATACATGACACCCACGCATTAAACATTAAAGCCTTTTTTCAGGAGCTGAGCCCACCTTAATTTATTGTCTCCTGATTGGTCGGCTTATAAGAGCCATCTACTGCACTGTGTCAAATGACATGATAATAATGACCAGTCTAAGCAACTGGACCAGCACTTTACCTTAGACTTTTTGTGCTGTTAATTTTTTGGTAACACACACTTAAGTGATTTCAAATGTTATGTATAACTGCTTTCCATGAATATGTATAACCTTTGTAAAGTGTGTAATCTTAGTTAACCTTTTACAGCATTTGTGGCATAGCATGGACATTTTTCAACATGAGGAGTGCACATATACCATACATAGTGTAATGAGAGCAATTTTTAAAGCATGTCTTGACCAGAATGATAGAAGATCCCCAGGTCCTGTCACTGTAATGATAATATTTGTTTAAAACACTTCTTTATATACAATCATTTAAAGATAAACTCAAGTGTCCAAGTAAAGGTAATGAGTCCATAAGATTTTATAAACACACGCTGTACATTCTTTACACTGATGTTCCAAAATCACGAGACAGAAATGCACAGTTAAGTCTAATGGCATTTTAAAGCGCTACAGAAGACAACTAAAACCTCACAATCTTTAGTCTAAAGGAAGTAAGATGGGTTACTATGTCCTATCACACTAAAGCTGTGTCACTATGTTTACTTAATCTTTTGGCCTTTAATTGTTTAATTCTTGTTGATCAATGTCACTGGAATAAATGCAGCCTTTTCGGATCACGCAATGCCCTGGTCAATAGCTGGTCATGTTATTCTTCACTAATCCGTCCGCTGACAAAACATCTGTCCTGAGCATAATTCAGTAGACTGTTTGACACTCAGGCGTTGAAATTGGGGTATTAAACCACTTTGAAAGTTTCTTGCAAATTTCGAATCTCTAAAATCATCTAAACATCTCTCTGTTGACAGATTTTGTTTGTCTTGTGAGGATGAGTCATAGTCATCATTATTTTCATGTCAAAAATGAAGCAAGTGGGAAACTTCCCCCTTGTCTTTAAAAGCCATTACATCTCTCACAGTTAGACTACAGAATTTCTGAAACTAGGATCTGAAACAAGATGGGTGTAATGGAAACTTCAACACGTTTTGAATAGCTCTCATTTTAGATTGCATCCCCCCCCCCCCCCACATGTTCAGCATCTGCTTCACTGACACCTTGTGAAATGCATGCAAACAGAGCAGCACCCCCCCCCCCCCCCCACCCCCCAATCCAACCAACCAACCAACTAAAGTGGCATCTATTCTGGGCTCAAACTAAATTGGATCCAAACAAAATGGCTGAGAAATGAGAGCTGCCCCTCACTGAAGTCATCTATCACTGTTATTCTCGCCGGCGCCGGCACAGGAAATGATTCTGATAATGATATGCGCTGAATCTGTCCTTGTGCAAATAACAATAAAATAGAAAAAAACAGGGGTTATCAGCCGTGGCTTAGGTCATGGGTGAGAGTAGAATCTGTCTGCACGTTTTCGTATCTCTGATTAATAGTACAATTTTATTGAATTTAGCATACAAATGTATACAATGCCTCTCCTATACAAGCTCAGTAGAAAAGAATTTTTTCAAGACATTTTTAAACTTTAGGTTTTTCATAAATATCTTTAACCTACGGGTATAGAGGTACAGGGAGGTTTATGACTTGTGCAGGTTGTCCGAGTGTGTGGGTGTATTAAAGAAAACTGTTCACAGGGAGGGATTAGAAAAAGAGGAGAAGCTGGATACATGCGCTGCATGATAGTAATTTTTCAACATTACGCCGGCCCGTCGAGAATACCCCGCCATTAATGAATTAGCCCAAACTGTCACAGCTCAGAAAAATCAACTTCTTGGCCTCAGATGGTTTGTTTCCACTGATTGTTTTGTATAAACAAAATCAGCATCGCAGAGATGTAAATGTTCTTACGCTGAAACAGCTCCAGAAGGCTTGTCAGCATCATGTGACGTTGCGTTCTCTCCTGACTGATGTTCTCCCTTGGTGTCCTTAACATGTGTGACAGAGAAAAACAAAAACATTTATTAGTATTTGCAGTCCTAATAATAATTAAACAGAAACATGAGCTTGAAAATAACCTTATCACCCTTGAAAATAAAAAAAAAAACCCACTGCAACTGAACAACACCCACAGCATATCAAATTCAATTACAGAAAAAGAGAAGAACGCAGCGACTAATCTATTACAAAGCTGTCATGTGCAAGCTGGGCTGATATTATAGATAGACCTTTTCAATCTATCCATTTTATTTTATCTACTGCTATTTTTAACACTGTCTTAATCAACTCGAGATGCAGTATGGATTCAAGTCTTGACCCTTCATTCTGTAGTTGTGTTTTGACCATGGCTGGAAGCAAATCACCTGCTATAATTGTGATCGATGAGCTGTGTCAACCTATTTCACAGACAAGTGCTTCTCTCAGTGGCCTGGGTCAACGGCACAAATAGCCATGATTTACATAGCCAATACCCAGAACAGTCGAATAACCACCAAACAACTGGCTTTAATACAACAGATTAAATCTTACAATGTTGGCAGATTTTATTTTTATTTATTTATTTTTTTTAAAGAAAAAGCTGCTGCATGGAAACCCACATAACTAACTCTGTCACCAGGTATTAAAAGGAATATACTGCCAATTTTCTAAGGCTGGGTGTTTTCCCATAAAATGGGAGCAGTAGAAACCGCAGAAGTAAAGCATTTCAGATGGCGGATTACATCTAAAAGCATTTTACCCTGCAGAACTTCATTGAGATATACACATCATGCCAGATGTATGTTTAATAGGTACAGTCTTTGACTCCATGAAAACAAATGAACAACCCCAACAAACACTTTACAGCCTCTTTCCCATCTGTCAACCTTTTTTTAAAAAATGCGCACACACACAAACACATGCGTGCACACACGCACACACACACACACTCACGCGCGCACACACGCACACACGCGCGCACACACAAACACACACACACACACAGCAGTGTTATTATACTGTATGCTCATAACTTTATATAAATAAAATTGGAGACTGATGTTAGTGACTATGAATGTTAGTGACTTTTTTTTGGCTTTTTACCCACAGAAGAAATTGGCTGGTCTAGGATTGCTTTAAGTTTGAAAAATGAAGAGAAAAGCACATGCAAAGAGCTCACTTACCAATCTTTTGTGAGAGCAATGTCTACTAGTTTGATTTCCTGGAGCAGTGGCCTTTCAGTAACATGTAGAGTACTGTGTTCCTTGCTGAGGGTGTGTGTGTGTGTGTGTGTGTGTGTGTGTGGGGGGGGTTGAATTGTGGAGGATATTCTTTAACCATTTGCATGTTTGACTATTGTTCTTTCTCTGCTCTTAGAAGAATATATTCAAATTAGGGGCACTGGTCATGTCATGCAGTTTCCACTGGCAGTTGTCAGTCAACAGTTCCAGCATTTTGAGAAATATGCTTGACTATCTGACTTCTAATCTGTAAACTGAGACTTTTTCAGAAAACTCTCGATGGAAATACAGTGTAATGAATAAAATCCATGACCAAAGGTGTCCCTTCAACAAAATAAACACTTGCCACTTATTTAAAACCAAAAAATGAGGCCATCTGTGAGCATCCCTGACAGCAAGCTTCGCCGGCAGGTTGGTTTTGTAATATTTCATTCTTCCTGAGCAAACAGAACAGCGATATTAGGCTTTTACTGTCACCAACACCAGTTCAAAAAGTCTAAAATGGCTCAGTTGAGCACTAAAGCACATCCATAATTCATATGTGCGGGAGACAGTTTAGAGCTCTCCGTGGTTCTGCTATATTCATTATTGATGTGGGAGTCTTACGTAGCTCTCACTTCATATTCAGGACTCATTTACTCTTACCCAAGCAAACACTATACCTTCAGCCCCCTTATATCAAACCTCAAGTAATGTTCTTACCTAGATTTGGACTTTGGGATTAAATACCTACAGAAATTAGGGGGGCAAACTCTCTTCATAACTTTAGAACCAATCTAAAGACTTATCTATTTTCTCTAAGTTATGGATAATATAATTTTGATTTGACTTTGTTATGGACATGTAAAGCCCTTTGAGACTATTAACAGTGATATTAGGCTCTAAATAAACTTGGATTATTTATTACTATTATTATTATTATTATTATTATTATTAAATGGAAAGACATGCCACAGAAAAAAAGAAAAAGAGAAAATATTGTTGAATAAAATATCCTGCTGTACTGTTCTTGTTCTCTAATCCACTTTATTGGAAGGTGGAAAGTAAACTGCAAATATCCTCTCGCCCGGCCGGTGTCAGTGTGTCCTGAAGAAAAGCCATGTCTGAGATGGATGGCACATTAATAAACATAATTCCAGCCACTCGGAGAACGTTTCTGCCCAAGATGCCAGCGTCGGGACTGGGATGTTTTAGAAGAGACGCATAAATGTTTAATTACCACAAGACGATTATGGCAAACACTGATGGAGGTGTTTTCAATTTTCTGCCTAGTTTGTCTTTTCACAGAGGACCAATTCTCCATTCATACCAATTCAATAGTCTCTATCGGTCTTCTGTCGAGACAGTGGGTGTCTGCTGGAGGAGATAGTAGGCACTGTTTCTGGTCAAAAGAAAACAAGGGAGGAAGAGAGAGAGAGAGAGAAAAGCTTTAACATTGATCATCTTCTCTTGTAACACAATTGTTTCCGGGAAAATGTAATGAAATAATGTTTGAAACTTGCTAAAACTAAGAGAGATGGTAATATGACCTCAGGTTTTAAATGAGAAAGTAAAAAGTAGATGAAATATATGATGAGAACAGAAGTAAATCTGCACAGCAACACTTGTTAAAAGATACTCATTGTTTTTTTTTTAATTTTTATTTATTTTATTTTTTTGTAGAGTTTAATGATTTGGAATGCATTCCCTCAACATCACAAAACTGTACAAGTTACACGCTTTTCCTCACTAGTGATCAAAAAGTACAGAAATCAGCTAAACAGGTCTGCTGACTCAAATTAGCCCGCGTTAACACTTTATTACAAACATTCATTTTAATAGAATTAGTGATGATTCAGTGGCTTGTGTAATTAGCCATGCATGATTTCTCTGCCTAGTTATGCTTCCCTCTGGGGCATCCAGGAAAAAAAAAAAAAAAGCTTTACATTATACTGAAAAGACATATTTATTCCTCCAAAATATTTCACATGAAATGTCTGCAGTTTGTAATATTACCTATATGATGGTCTAATTCTCTGACTGTTTGCCTGAGCTGTGTTATTCCCAGCCTGATCACCAGTCAAGAAACAGCTCCTTTGCAACAGCCTAATAAAGCCCAGAGGGTTCTCTCGCCTGTTCATCTGAAGGACATAATGTCCTTCTGTGTATCACCACACTGTATTATCACTCATATTAAATAGACCATCAGTTTCTTTAGCGATGTGAATTCAAAAAAGGCTTAGGTAAAAAAAAAAGAAAAAAAAAAGGAATGAAAAACAAGGGCCATCACTGAAAGCTCTCGCTATGGTTAAACATTTGAATTCAGAGTAAAGGGGGGGGGGGGTAGTAAAGAAACAAACTAAAAACAGATCAATAAGACTAAAAGCCCTAGTCAGTTCACAGTGATACAAATGACCTTGAAAACCAAAACCAAAACCTAAACCTTAAACCGTAAAATGTATGTTCCTTTAATATAATTCAGTTGACATTTAAAACATGTAGTTTAAATAAGGTTTTTCTCCCCCTTCCAGAGCATCATCCTCTAATGGAAAATATGCAATCCCATTTGTCCCAGCCACAGAGAGAGGAGGGCTTATAATCCCGTGACACCGCCATCCTCAAACGTCTGCAGCAAACATTTACAAAAAAAAAAAGAAAAAAAAAAAAAAACTTTGAATGAAAACATCAAAGAGAACTCACCCAGAATGCTTTTATGTTTCAATAAAACGGATCGGAATAAATTTCTTTGGCTATTCTTTTAAAGCACTGTGAAAAATGGACTCATTTTTTTTTCCCCTGATGTGTTGAAAATGGTGTCTTATGTATGCAGGTGCTTCAGTGTACCTCTCTCTCTCTTTGTTTTTTTTTCTTGTTAGAAGATAGAAGACTCATCATGAGTCAGTGCTTACCCTTGGGTAGGGACTCGCAGACTACTTCACAAGGCTGAACAGCTTTGAAAGGTCGGCTACTTCGTGCATTCAAAACGCCTGGCCTTCCTTCGCACAGCAGAAATTGTGTTCTCAGACGCCAAGATGCAGCCGTTTCATTCGGACATTTCCAATAAACGTTCAAGCATCACTTCCAGAGGCTGTTTTCATCATTTATTCAGCCATCATCATCATCATCATCATCAGTGTCCATTATCGGCCACTGAACAAACATCATATTTATTCTTCAGATGAAAGCATTGTCCTATGCCACCGAAAGTCACTTGTGCATCTGAGTGGTCCTATTTCGTAAATAACGTTGAGATGATATTGTATTGATTTAGGGGATCTGCCGGATCTGATCGCTGCTATATAATTGAGACTGCTAGAGTAATGACTCCTCAGACATGTAAACAAATAGAATTAATCAAACTGATCACCCTAGGTGAGACAGGTGCAATGGACAGAAATCTGAAAATTGCCAAAAGAAAAAAAAAAAAAGAAAAAAAAAAAAGCAGCAGCTGCAGATGAGAGAGCTTGGCCCAATCGAAACAGTCGCTTTTCTCTAGTCTACTGTGTGAAACTGCTCTCTCCTCTACTGCCTACTGTATTACATTCCACTCTAATGAATTTACCCTGTGCTTGGCAGTAAACGTTTTGTACTAATATCGTTCAATAGTCGAAATTTCGGGCGGTGAATCCCGCTGTGAAAAAAAAAAAAAGGCTCAGTGAACGCTAGAGGGGTGCCCCCTTTGACACTCACTTTTGGAGAATTTGCTTATCGTCCCTTCACATTAATATGGAGCTCTGCAGATACTTAGCCTGCTCTGGGTATGGTGAGACATTATTTGCCCAGTGTTATTTGGATAAGCTTTCATCTTCTATGTGTTCTTTGATCAGCCGGCTTTTCCTAGAGGTTCAGTGCAAGCTTTAAGTATGTAGACCAATCGGCAGTCAGTCAATAGACTATTTGGTCAGTAGTTATGTGTCCTTCTTGTTTTCCAGGTAGAAACCTGAAATAACACTGTGGAGTCTTGGCCTCTGTCCTCCAGACAGGCCGATATGATTGATTGTGCGACTATATTTTCCTCTGGTGGATTTTGATTGATTTGTCTTCCCAGATGCCTTCATCCTGTCTAGATGTTCCTGTTAGCCAGCAGTGCATCACCACTTTTTTCTCTGGAAAAGATCATTGTTATGTAGGGATGTATATTCGCTCACACGTACACAATGCTCAATACCGTGTGAATCTTGCTGAAGTCTTGCCTGCTCTTTTTCTCAATTTTAGAAAAAATAATCACTGTGGTGTGTCCAGTTTCACTGGCTCTCAGTAGCTGCTGGTTGTTAATAACTCAGTATTTTTAATTTTATGGTCACGTTCAGTCGTCGAGATGTTCATTTGTCAAATCACCATTTGCTTCTCAAATTTAAATCATCATGTTTATCTGATGTTTATCTTAATGAAGTTTTGAAACAAAAGAAAAAACAAAAACAAAAAAAAGGGTTTGTCAAATTAAAATATTCCCATTACACAGAATAAAGATGTTATCACAAAAAAAAAACCCTGAAATTAAATTCATGTTGAGTTAAAGCTTCTTGGGAACTAAAGACTCCTAGATTAATGGTCAGCATGTGGAAAAAAGGAGACACAGAGAGAGAGAGAGAGAGAAAGAGAGAGAGAGAGAGAGAGAGAGAGAGAGAGAGAGAGTATGGGGGAAATAAAGAGTGGATTTGGGAGAACAGAGAATCTGGAGAGCTGTAACATAGACAGTATTGAGTCAGGGGTCCTAGAGAAGGCTTGGGGTGTCTCAGTACACACATACACACACACTGTGGACTCTGATTAAAGAATGATTTATGGGCTTGCTGGAAAGCCTTTTCAGCAATCCGTCTACTGAATGAGATTTTTTTCTCCCACCCCCCCCTCTTCAAGGGGTTTGGTAAATCAAGCCCTTCCTGGCAAGGATCTTGGCCGGACAATGTCAATGTATTACCGAAGGCGAGTTATTAAACGCTATAATCACGGCCGCACAGGGGGCTGCCCGCCTGACGCTGACGGGGATTTATCTCGCCTGTGTCAGTGTCGGCGGAATAAAATCAAACGCTCAGAGGTGTCGAACGATTTTTCCCAAATCTCACTCGTGCATATCTTTGCATGTGCTCGTTTCCAACATGTGACTGATGTGACTGAGGTGTGGAGACAGTTGAGGAACTGTGTGTGTGTGTGTGTGTGTGTGTGTGTGTCTGTTTGAATCTGCATTTGGAGAAGTGCCTATGGAATACATGAGTGTGTATTCACACCTGTGCAATCAGCCCCTCTGGATGTTCAATGGACAGGCAAGTGCTCAGTTATTTCCTGCCAAATTACGAGAGATGTGTTTCGGTTGAGCTGTTTTGGCTTTGCAACACTTCTATATGGAACATAACAGAATATAGGAGCGGCAGGTGGGAAATGAACTAGATTATTTCCTTCTCCGTACTGTATTGTCTTAATATGCACGCTGTATACGTTTGTGTTTTCCCTCAAGTTCCATCTTTCAGCGGGAGCTCTGCAGATCACGCGCTCTGCTCTTCAGGCCGGGCCTGTGCTGAGCTGCTGTGTTCATACACTGAGCACACTCCTGCCTGGGCTCGGTTGACTTCTGTGGTACGCCGGTGGGGTACAACCAGCCTTAGCAGTGAAGAATAGACAATCAGTCTGCAGAAGACATTTCTTAAGCTCTGTCCCTTTTGCGTTTTTATAGCATCTATGAGTTTTATATTGAACCTTGGGGGTTATATCATTACATCATTTTGATTATATTTCATTTATTTGGTTTAGTGTACGTACTTGGTTCCCAACCTGGGATCTCAGTGTTCTTTATTGTGTTTTGTAAATATTTGTAAACAGTGTTTATTGTCCTTTAATAGACTTATGTCGTTCCCACGTTCCCCATGTCTCTTGACTTTTCCTTATGGTTAGCTTGTTATGTTGTTTCCTGTTTACCCCCTAGTCTGCCACTTCTCACCGTAACAATGTTCACTAAAACAACAGTAATATGCCGTTTGTGTCAGTCATTTGCCATCTATGCGCAGGACTGTAAACGCTGCACTATGACTCCAAAAGCTTACTCACAGCACTTCTTTTATGGCAGATGAATATTGTTTTCAGTGGCTGTCTGCTCTCATAATCTGAACACAGCACTTTTCTGAGTGGAATTACATTATCTGAAAGGCCAATGTAGTCTAAAGAAGCTGACTTCTTTCATGGCAGCTTTCTGGAGATATGCTAGACAGTGTCAAAATCACACAGCCTCACAAGCAACAATAATGTGACAGTATGTGAGAACGAGAGAGGGGGAGAGAGAGAGAGAGTATAATAATGGTATATTTATACATCCTTAGAGCATTTTTTTTTCTTTATTCTGCCCTTTAATTGTTAAAGTTTTGGAACTAAATTAGCTTAAATTAATTCTGTAGATCTTCAAATAGATTTTTAAATGAATCTGAATGAAAGTGGATAAAATGAACTATGCAACTGGGCTTCGGAGCCTACGTTATTGCATTCAAATGTCATACCTAGTATTATCAGCTACTCATCAATGGCAAAACAGACATTTCAGCAGAAGAAGAGAGATGCTGTGTGTGAATCCTGAGATGGATGAATTGTTGGTCACCGCAAAATTTCGCCTGAGTTAGATGAAAAGGAAAAGCATTTCCCTGAAGATCAGCATACATATGACAGCATTCTGTTTATAGCTAGCCCAAGAACACTTTCCCCGGCAAAGTGTTCATTTACGATGAAAAATGTCTTTGGAGCTGCTGCATAATACTCTTTGATTTTTATTATTGAATTTATGAAAGCTCCTTCTTCATAAGAAATCACCCTGGTAAATAAATTATATAAGTGCATGCCTCAGCCTTGGTTTTTTTTTCTTTTTCTTTTTTTTTAAAGAGCAAACTGCTTAGGGCTTTTCACTGAAGAGCTTTTCACTGCGGGCACCGTTGGAAGCCATACTAAAATAAATGAGAGGTGATTTTATTTTAACAGTTAACACCCCCCCCCCCCCCACTTCCACCACCACCACCCCCTTTATCCGTCAATGAAAACGGCTGGGGCGTATATTTTTTTCCATGCAGACAAGCTCGGGATAATGAGAACTGTTTGTGATCTTTTTTAGATTCCAGCGCTGGACAGACCCATTGGCTCCACTTGCGACCGCCTTGATACTGTTAGGCTGAACTTCAGTTAACTCCATCTCTGGGCACTTTGATTGGCTGGAGCTGATATGCGGAGCACAGAGTTGGCTTAAGCAGTATGTCAGACATAAAGAGATGATGTGAATTCACAGGCTCTGCTTAACAGCTGCCTGGGTAATAGCAATTCAGTAGTTTTATCATCGGACTGAATTATTTTTAGTCACAGCGCACTAATTATTATTTTCTCTAATCATGTTTTCCATGCTCTCCCGCTAACATTAATTAGAATGTATCTACATAACTTGCAACAAATATTTCACCAAGCTAAACCAATTATTTAGGTTCTGTTTCGGTAATTATCTTACTCACTGTTTGTACTGATATGGTAAATTAATTTTGTCGAAATGATGTTCCTTATGCAGGGAAATCCACTTATCTGTTCTGTGTTTTTGTCTGGCGTAATCAATGTTAACATCCCCAAGCCAGTGAAAGGGTACAAATACCTTTTTTTGGTGTTTATTTTCATTCTCTTTTCCTTTGTGTCTTCTTATTCTTCAGCGATAAAAGAGAGAGAGTGAGTGAGAGAGAGAGAGAGAGAGAGAGAGAGAGAGAGAGAGAGCGCGTTCTTATGTGGGGCGTTATCGGTCTTCTCTCAGGGTTTTTCTGTGACCAGGCCAAGGCGGGGTTCAGAATTGCTTGAAGGCTTTGCTTAATTTCAGAGATCATTCACCAGCAAATAAACAGCGTTGTTGTCCTAGAGCTCAGCTTTCACAGGCTGTGCCAAATCACATGATTCTTGATATTTACTTTCTCTTGGATATGAGAACAATGCTGAGAGAGAGAAAGGGTTGAAAGGGGTTGGTTTTGCCAATCAAGAAGGGCCACACAAAGTGGCCCCATCAATTATATATCAATGAAATAATTCTTCTAAAGACGCAAGATTGCCAGTATACGCATATGTTTTTACATTGTATTCTGAGAGTGTATCCCAGAACCCCACAGGGCAGTAACATATTCCAAACTCTACAATATCAGCTGGCATAGGTATTGCAGGGGTTCACAGATACAGCTATCGCATAAAATGTCTGTATTCCTTCCTGCTTTTCTTATATTTTTCAAATATCTTACGTGATGTGTAATATACCTCCCTCCACAACTCAGTTACTGTACCACAGACACCATATGCTATTCAAAACGTTCATATAAACCAAAACAGCCCAATTTGTTCTCTCATTTCAAATATATCTTGATTATTTCTCATTTGCATTGAATGAAACAACTAGAGTTTCAGTATTGCAATGCCTCTTGCTCGTCCACTACCGGATTATATATTTCATCACACGTTTTACAGGTGCCTCGTGCCTCAACCGATACCTTTGAAGTCTTTCCTCTTTCCTTATTCCACACGGAAGAGAACGATAAAAAAAAAAAGTTGATGTTAGGGAGAGATCCGTACAGCTTGTGCAATAAGGCCATCAGGAATTGCAGGGGGTGGAGGGGAGAGAGAGAGAGAGAGAGAGAGAGCGGGAAGTGTGAGTCACGGTTGGCATGCTCTTCTTCTCGGTATCGCAAACGGTCTCTCGCTCCTTGATTAAATAGGCATCACTGTTCCTTTTGAATATGATGGCGAATGTGTCATTACACTGGGAATCGGTTCTAGATTTTTTTGGGGGGGAGGGGGGGGGGGTGCAGGGGGCATTGTACAAATTGTTTCTCACAACAGAGCTGTCTTCGTGGAAAAAGTGACAATTATACGATTAAAGCTGTATCCACTGTTGACCTTTTTGCATTTTCTCTGCATGCTATTACACTCAATCAAGAAAGGTCAGCATGGAACGTGGATCCAATGTAAAAACAATTGTTTTGTTTTTGTTTTTTTCCCCCCTGACTCGGACATTTACTTGCTGGTCTGTCCTCTACGTGAAATGTAAGCATGCATTTGAATGGGCTCATTTTGAACAAAAGACATTTTTGCATTTGATTTGACATTTTCTCTTTAGGGACACCTCTGCAGATGAGTTCTGTTTTGCTGACTGGGGAGCAAACATCATTTTCGTTTTGCCGACTGGGAACCAGTTACAGTTTTTAAATAGCCAAATCGGAAGAATGGCATTGCAAATTATGCAGTCTTCTCCCTGAATCACACTTGACATTCGATAAAAATACATATATGAAGCTCCAGAGTCAGAGACCAATTATTCTATGTATAAGGAGGACATCCCAATCAATATTTTAAGTCCATTATCCAAAAATGACACTGTCCCTGTCTTTGAGTAATGACTCCTCATATTATAGCTCTTCTTTTCACTCTGCAGATTTGCACTGATCACGGCTAGTTGTCGAGTGCAGTCTTTTCTCTTCTCTTCCGTGTGATAATCTCTCATCTGTGAACCTACCGTTCAGCTGTAGGTCTTATGGACTCTGGAGGTTATGGTAGTTTGGCTCTTTCAGTGTTTGCCTGCGTGTGGTGACTAAGAGGTTGTTCCAGACTACTGTTTAACGCTGTGTGTTCTCCTGGCTGCGGATCAAACAGTGGTTTTTTGACTGACTCGTATATGAGGGGTAATCAGTCAAACAGAATACAGAAATCAAACAGCTGATGCGACACAGTATGCTTCAGAAGACAAAAGAAACAAACAAACAAAAAAAAGCAACCCTGTTTGTGGCCAGTTGGTGCAATCTTTTCAGCTTGTTTCATGTAAATCTCCCACTTATAATTTCGGAGCTATTTTCTTGTCAGTGGAAGAAAAAAGAAAGGAAACCATTGTAAGGTTTATGGCTGTGGCACTGGTCATTGAGAGCTGCATGCTTAGTAATATTCACACTCTGTTTTTGAGGTTTTTACAATTACATCTCTGGCATGGACATCTGTCTTTGCAGCTGCATCAGTCTGCAGTGCAGTAGTGACATCACAAAACAGCAGTTTCCCTTTTTTTTTTTTTTTTTTTTTTTTTTTGCTGAATGCGTACTGAGTTTCTCTTGGCTGGATGTGTAATCATCAGAGCAGATTGATGATGAGTTTCTGCTCTTTCAAAATACATTCATCCCAAATGTATTGTTACCGTGAGTCTATCATATCAGCTGCAGGAAATAATTAGACTACCAGCAGAGCCCTAGAGCTGTGTTCAAGCTTTGACAAAAGGAACTGAATTGCTAATGAGTTGCTGAAGACTCAGGTTTGACAGTAAAGATGGACTCAGACTCTTACCACTCCAATCATATGTATGCCATTTTTTTTTTGTTTTGTTTTTTTTCATAAACTGTGTGAATTTTATAACAATTACTTTAATCACTAAGTGGATAAATCTGAATTGTTATTAGGGGCAAAAATAGTTTTTTTTACTGGAAAAAAGAACTTGAAGTCATGAAATGAAGAGTGTAAGAGAGAGAGGGAGAGAGAGAGAGAGAGGGAGGGATCTATATTTGTGTGTGTGTGAATACACATGTGCATGTGTGTTTGTGTGTGTGCGTGATCAGGTGTGTGTGTGTGTATGTGTGTGTGCGTGTGTGCGTATGAGGGAGAGAGAGAGAGACAGAGAGAGAGAGAGAGACTGTGTGTGTGTGTGTGAGTGGGAGAGAGAGAGAAAGAGTGAGTCTGAGAGAGAGAGAGAGAGAGAGAGAGAGAGAGAGAGACCGTGTGTGTCTGTGTGTGTGTGTGAGTGTGAGAGAGAGAGACAGAGAGATTGAGAGAGAGAGAGGGAGAGAGAGTGAGTCTGTGAGAGACTTTGTGTGTGTGTGTGTGTGTGTGTGTGTAGGTGAGAGAGAGAGAGAGAGAGAGGGAGAGAGAGAGAGAGAGAGAGAGAGACAGGGAGAGACAGAAAGAGCATGTAGTCAGAAATGTTGACAAGGGAGACACTCAGTGGTGGAAAGCTTCATTTTCCCAACCACATCATCCGTAAGGAAACAGGAACACTGTCACATGTCAGTGTGTCTCTGCGCTTGTTAGCACATAGCTATTAAATGTTAAACCTGATATATGTCATTTTTGCTTTTCTTTGTGGACTGCAGTAAAGATATGATTGAATTAATAATTTCATTGGACCATCACTGTCACTAGGTAGTGGAACAGCAATCAATCTTAGTCATACCTAGATATGTGAGGAAAAGGACAGAGGGTGGATATGATCTATGGCATATCCAGTCCATGCATTTACCCCTCCACATATTTTAGAGGGAAAAATATTTTGCATTAAAAAAAAAAAAACTCAAGGTGTAAACTTGAAGTCGAACAGTTGAAGGCTTGACCCTCTTTTGACTTTGTACTGGTTGGAAGCTTCTTACTTCCATTGGATTGGTGTAAGTTTTTAAATTTAGAAACATTTGACCTATTATATTTTTATGAAATTTGTTAAAGCTCTGTGAGGTCCCATGGGGACAGCTGATTGATGCTAATGTTTAAGTCATATAACACAATATCAATTGGATTTAGGTTCTGTATTCCTGCTGAGTCACTGGAGAATATTCGTCATTCCAATGGAGCCTTAGGCCTGTGTTTTGATTTGCTGGTGAAAGGAACACGTGCATTCCAATTTAAACTTCTTTGCAGAAGCAAACAAACATAATTGTGTTATTTACTTTACTCAGTTTGCTTACTTCTCTGTATTGATATGTATTGTAGTCCCTGTGTCATTTAGTTGCATGCTTGTCATGTGGAACTACCGCCATAGTACCTGAGGAAGAGTGTTGTATTTGTGATGTGCTATGTTGGCTTTATGCTAATCCCAACATTTAGCATCTATGCTATATATATAGTTTTAGTTTTGTCAGACCTCGCTTTTTTTTTTTTTTTTTACTTTAAAAACAGGATGTGTAGGGTTTCCCAGGTGTTTCTCAAGTATTACCCCCCATCTTGACAAAACAGTACATAGTTAGCTTGTAGTTAGCATGCACACTCGTTCATGGCCATACAAGCTATAATCTAAGCCATCAGTATGAGGGTGGGCTCGCTAATCACTGTCTGCTTTGGCTGGCCATGACTGGAGGAGCGCATAAGCAAATTTGTACTCCTTCAACTTCTTAATAATTATTTGCTTTTTCTTTAACTTTTTAAAATTCATTAGTTACTTTTTCTTTTTTTTTTTTTTGTTTGTTTGTTTTTTCACCCAAACCAAGATCCACGTGCCCCCACTTTCTATCATATGAAAGTTTCCTTCGAAAACTACTTGTGGTTCTTTTTTTTTTCCCCCCCTTTTAAATGCATCAGCCAGCAAAAGGAACTATTCCTCTGTGATGGTTAGATTTATTTTTGTAGCGGTGGAAATTTTGAAGCAGAAATTTAACAATGGGATTGCCAAATATTGACTGAATTTATATGTGTGTGATTATGAAATGTTTGCTAAATTGAATCTATGCTGTAAGGCGATAAAATGTCAAACTTTTTTGGAGATGGATATAAAGTTGCTGTAGGAAATGTATTACAGTATAAATAAAGGGAAAAAATAAATAGTATTTGTCTGGGAATCATCCTGTGGGCTTTGTGCAATAATCAATATTTTCTTTTTATGAAGTGTGTCTGGAATGTACTTTCAGCATTTTTCAAGTAATTTTCTGCACCTATTAATAAATCGTGAATTTCTCTTGAAACATCATCTCTTTTTTGTAATGTGAGTAAGCTGACTTGCAATTGTAAGAAAAAATGAGTTAACTGGTGACACAGCTGTACACTGTTGCCATAGTGACATTAGCTTTCATTTAAACGGACATTCTTGCTATCATAGTTCTAGTAACTTGGTAAATTAGCTGAGGGCAGTTTCAATGTTAGAATAAATCATTTCAGAAACAGTACTGTCCTGTGAGAGATGTATATGCCATTTAGTAGTTTTATCGTTATCATACTACAGGTAAATGTAGTATGATAACATTAGATCATTAGATCAGTTTAAAGGGTAACAGAGAGAGAGAGAGAGAGAGAGAGAGAGAGAGAGAGAGATTTTCGATGAGTCTGTTAGGAGACTTGCCCTTCATAAATTCCACTGAGGCAGCTTTTCTCATGAAGCAGAGTGATGAACAGTTTGTGGCTGTGCGTGTACGTGTGTGTGTGCGTGTGTGTATGTGTGTGTGTGTGTTGTGGGGGAACTAACTTTATCTATTGTGGACAGCTCACGCTCTTGTGTGAGAGAGTGTGAGCACATACAGTGATCTGAAATCGACCATGTTGACCTTGTCTTTAGAACAAAGAAAGACTTTTATGACTCTGTTGAGGGTACTAATGAGTAATCCTTGGTCTACAGATTGTTACCCAGGTCATTCTCTGTGCTGTCCATGCCTCTGGTTCACAGTGACTGTATTATCAGCCATTGGATTTAAATTGCCATAAAAATACACATACACTGCATTCACATTGACACACTGTAGAAGATGTTTCCTGTGGTTTATGTACGGGGAGGAGAGATCTATAAAAATGGATAACAATGAACATTTGAAGCTGTGCCAGCCATTTGTCTCCTAGACCAGCTGCGTCGTTTTTCTCTTTTCTTTTCTTTTTCCTTTTTTTTTTTTTTTTTGATGAGAGATGTCGGGCAAAACCACACTACAACACTCGTTGGGATGAAGGATGGTAAATTAAATTTCTTCACCATTTGCAGCATGCTCTTGCTTTAAATGGACGCACATCGATGCTTTCAGCAGACGCACCCAAAAGACTAGACCTCAGCTCAGATCAATATTATCAATCAGCAGGACTACGCAACCATTTCGTATGAATTAACTGTACAGAGGAACTTTATGGCCAAACGCAGAAAGCTTCTCAATTCCCCTGGGTACAGTACAGTTCCTTTAACACACAGTGCATTTTATCAGACTATAATTGGATTTTTGTTCTGCATAATGTGATCCACAGCAGCTAATGCGAAAAATATGGGAAGATTTTCATAGCCATGACGACTAAAAAAAAAAAAAAAAAAAGTCTTTTACGTCCCTGTCTTGTTATTCGGCAGTGTTGTCCTCTAATCAAAATGAAAAGCTCATAATTAACCTAGAGCAGGGTCAACATTGAGTAATGAGCGAAATCAAGATTCCGTATTGTTATCGATCTTCTCTCCTATTCTTGAAACTATTCATAGCTCCTAACAGTCAGTGAATGTCTTGGCAAATTCAGCCGCGGACAAACAGTTAAAGAAAAAAAAAATCATAAATGATTCTGAAAACACAGACTGTCACTCTCAGGCTATCTTATTCCTAATTTCTTTATTTTTTTTTCAGGTACAAAAATAGCATGATTCAGCCATAAAATCTCATGAATTGTGAGCACAGCAATCACCTATAACTGACGCTGGCGTGAACCTTAGAAGGCTGGGCTCGAAATGGCTGACAGCTGTGGAAATTACCCCAGAATATTTTATCCCAGAAACGGGTCCCCCAGCAATCACAGCATGATGCGCTGGTCGGGCGCAGGCCAGAAACATGGGGTATGAAATTATGTCTCTGTCTCCTAGAGTAAACAAGCCAGCACACACATTCATTACAAAGCTCTCGGCTGACGCTCAAATGCGTATTGACCAGCTGGGAACAAATGGGAACCGGTTCTCTCTATGAATTGAGCACATTTGTTCCATCTTAGGATTGATTCTTTGTCATGGCAACCATCAATGCCTGGATGTAAAATACAAAATTACGTTATCTCAATAAAATTGATTTGTGGGGGCTGCGGACAACGTACTTATCTCCTTTTGACAGATTGAGAGTGCAACCATTTTTATATATAGCAAACAATTTTGGCTGCGCACATGCACAGTTATGCAAGGATGCATGCATGCCTCTGTGTGTGTGTGTGTGTGTTCCTATTCACACTCGCTCATATTTTTAGCATTCCTCAGCCTTACAGGGAGCTTTTGCTGGGAATTGCCCCCTCCCCAGTGCCCCAGAGAGAGCCATCCAGCAAAGCAAGCCTGACATGGCACCGGGATTACCTCTGGTTTGAGAAGCCATTACCCTGGCATAGAGTCGACAGCTTTATTTAATCTGCAAGCTGCCAGCACCATCCTCTTCTCGGACTGGCACGGCAGGTGCTTGTTTCTCCAATCTGTGAAGGTTGGCAGAAGCCGCATGATTTGATTAAGCGAGGAGAGCCAAAGAAATTGGCCAAGTTGCAAAGCTGAAAATGTAACGCTTCCCTGGTCAAAGCCCAATAACTGTTTACCACCAATGTCACGATTTGAGGCAAACATTGTCTATGAGATGGCAACCAACTACTCTAGTTATGTGAGACTATTTATGATAAACGAGAGATACTGTACCGCAACATTGTTCCAACAGAACTTAATTACGAGCATGGTTTGAAGAAAAATGAATATTTAATGTGACTTAATATGGCAATACATTGAATTATGGTATATATTGTGTAAATTCTGTAATGTATATTATTATATGTTAAATGCATTATTATTCATTCTATTTCACAGACTTCCTATCACTGGACTTTGAAATGTGTAACATCAAAGTCCACTTGTTCACAGTTGGGTCTTAATTATCCATCCGTGGACCTCCTTCCTTGTTTTTTTTTTTTTTTTTTTTCTTTTTTCTTCTCCGTCCCTGGAAGCAGTTCAGGCTTCACCGAGGTGCTGAATGTTAAAGATGCCATGACCAGTGTAGGATGGTGGAGATCAAAGGCTTGTAAAATCCTGGTAGAAACATCTAGAGCCAGAGCTTTTCCAGGCTAAAGGGTTAAACACTCAGAAGGCGCGTTCGTGTCAGACATAAGGTGAAGGTGCCATAGTCTGCTGTAGGATTAGATCCTTACCGACATACAATCTCTTACACGTTATCTGGTAGGAACATATAGCAGCACTCCATCTGGTATCTCCAGTCTGAGAAGAGCCATGTCTACCATTAAATTCCAAAAGCAAGCATCTCACTCAGATCTGTTTGATTTTGACAAAGGATTAAAGGATCTCTCCGTGGAAAAAAATGTCGATAGTTTACACTCACCAGTACCTCGAGATGAGGTACTCATTGAGACATATGAGGGTTTTCGAATTTCCAAAAAAATGTATAAGTACTTTTTTTTTTTAATAACGGATTTGGCCTTGGATTTGCACCAAAGCCCATTAAACTGTGACTAACAACTGTTTATGGGAGAATTCTAGAATATTCTTGTACCGTTATTGCATCATCCCTCAACTCTCAAGGAAAGAGAAAGAGAGAGAGACGGAGAGAGAGAGAGAGAGAGACAGGAAGAGAGAGACAGGGGGGGAGAGAGAGAGAGAGAGATAGCGAGAGAAATGTATAACGAGATGTCTGTCACCCTGTTCAGTTTCTGTTTTGCTGATAGACAGAATATAAATTGAAAATTTTTTATTGTCTTCAGCCTGAGGAAACGTACTTTTTTCTAGGAGTCCTCAAGAGTTAAGATGGGCTGGTGACATATGCAATGTGAGCTCTTGAATTTTCTCTCACTCTACATGATTGGTCTTCAGGAGGACTTTATACAGCTGTTGAGATGTTGTGTCGTGTCAAAGGAAGCTATTTACCACACACTACATATACAAGACAACACTACTGAACCCAATTTTGTTTAGCTTGTTTTGTCTCAATTTGTTGTTCTTTACATTGACAAATTAAAACCCTACACTGCAAAAAAGATCAACTAAGCATTTAATGTTGTTTTCTTTCCATTTTGCTCTATTTGTCTTCAGTGTCTTTTGTCTTAATCTGTGCTGAATGGTACTTTGGCTTAAATTAGTTTGGCATTGTAGCCCAGAGCTTAAATTGTTTCCTTAAATTAGTTTGTCAGTAATTATTATCTATACTTGACAACTTAGTGTCCACCATTTTGCAAGCTGCAACACCATCTTTGCAATTGGGGTAACTTGCGAACAGGGTTGTTGGACATATACTTGATACTTGGGGATACACCAAAGAGAGAGTACAACATAAACTACATGGGTAATGAGGTCTATTTTATTGTTCAAAACTATATACTTGGACTCTAAAAACAATTGATCTGTCACACCAGAAAGATGCCAAAATATGTTGGCATAACCCAAAAAGTTTCTTCTGAGATGAACAGCAACAAAATCACAGGCGGGAGCCTATTTGGAAGGTCACTGAAAACAGGGTCGGGAACGATTCTGAAGTGGTTGCAAAAGAGGTCTGAGCAATACTTTTCCCGGGTCCTGAAAAGTAGTCCCAGTGTGAATGGGTTTCTGTCGGTCCCATTCTCCTTTTGCTTCCCTTGTCCATTGTTTGTGTCACATTCTTGTCAAGGGGTTTTTTTTTTTGTTTTTTTTTGAGTGAAAATCTGGAACCTCTGGGTATGGAGGACAACTCCCTGTGATCACTGATCTTAAGACCCTTGCTTAATATAATGGGATTAAAAAGGGATTCGGCATTTTTTTTTGTCCCTTTGTTACAAAAGTTGACATGTTTTTGTCTGCCTTGTGCAGCAGATGGCAGTGACGGCGCAGGAATGAGAGCTCGTCTCTTCCCCGTCTCTGTCAGAGGAGAACTTACCCTGAACAGAGATGACGAATGAGAGCGTAGAACCATCTCAACTCCGTCGACGCACATTTCGGTATTCCGCCAGATTTACGATGTCACCGGGTCGAAAATGCTTCTTGCCTCTCCTGTTAGACAAAATCAAATGCGCCTCTGGACATTAAAGAAAAGAGGGAGGGTGGAGGAGGAGGAGGGGGGGGGGGGGTGCTGTTTGGGAAGGTAAAGATGGAGGGAAAAAAATGTGGCCTTCTGCCTTGAATTCAGTAATGTGAGCGTTCCAGTGAGTCATCGCTCAACCTTTTAGAAGTTCTGGGCCTCTGCTTGGCATGAGGTGAACAGATAACCATGCACACAGGAATGAATTTGAAGACCAAGTGTAAATTGCACCATCTCTGAGAAAGATGAAAGGTAGAAATGAAGAAATCTGAAATTGAAACTTAAAACAGGAGGGCGGTGAGGGGGAGGGGCAGAGAGAGAGAGAGAGAGAGAGAGAGAGAGAGAGAGAGAGAGAGGGAGGGAGGAAAAAAAGAAAGATGAGTAGCTGATATAGATTGACTGTATCTGGTGTCCCATTCACGACGTACCCCCCGTGGCAGGCTTTCTCATTTCCATAAAACTCCACTGCCTTCAACTGACAAGGAAAAAAAAAAACATATACTATAGTTCCACAAGAATACTGCTAATAAAGATAAAGGCAGATGTCACTAACCAACGCTATATCTGCAAGTAACTACTCTGCTTCAGGACACATTTCTCAACATATGAATTATAGACATGCAGACTATGCATTTATGATTATGAATTTTCATCATACCCTAGTATATGCTTCTTCAAAGGCGTTTTTAAATGAAAAAGCACAAATCCAACCCAATGTCAACTGTTATGAAGGTTTTAAATAACAAATAATTGTGATAATTGTGGAGTGTGCACTGGTGGACTTAATGAATCATCGTATTTAACTACAGCAGTAAATTCCTCTGAAGCTTGTGCAGTGAAGGAGCTTCTGTCAGGCTTTAGAATCGTGACCTGAGGGAGGCAGTGTTCTCACACAGAAAGGGGAAAAAAAAAACCCAAAAAAACATTTAGAAGTACAGTCATGTAACTGCTGAAATGGAACCTTTTGACACAAATTGTTCTGTCTTCCCAGATGTCCTCCTTCTGCAACCATATATTCAACTTGACATCAGAAAACCATTGTCACCGCATTTGTCTCGAAGGAAAACAATTTATAACAAGAATAATGAACAAAGAAATAAAGTATATTCAGATAATAAAAAGCTCTTTGAATTAGAAAAAGAGCCAAACTGCAACTAGCTAAGCTCTCTCTCTCTCTCTCTCTCTCTCTCTCTCTGTCTGTCTATGGAATTAGAATTGGATCAAGAATGGAGGACTCCATAACAGAAAGAGTAAAGAAAGATTCTTAATTAGAACCTATGATAGTATTTGTATTCCATCATAAACTAAGAGTAGCTTTAGGTTGTTAATTCAACAGTTGCAGTTTAAGTTTAAATCTCACTTCAGTAATAAGAAAATTATGCCTTGGTAGTATCTCAGTGGCTGTCAAGTTCCTGAGACCACGCATCAAAGCATAACGTGAAAATCAAAAGCCCATTTTTGTCTCCTTCATGAAGATCAGATGGTTAGGGAATCAGACCAAAGTTGTGGTTTCATCTGGCATATTCATTTCACACTTCAGACACAAATACACCCCCCCCCCCCCCCCCCCCCCCCCAAAAAAAAAAACAAACCAAAACAAGCCTTGTCACAAACATGTTCCAGACACTTCTAGTGGTTCAGAGGATTGTGGCCGCCCTACAGTTTTACTGACAAAATCAAAACAAAACAGGGGAAAAAAAAATAAAAGTGTGTTTCTAAAAAGTGATCTTACACAGGACCTCGATTTAAGGTTGCACGTACGAGAGAGCTAACTATTGATTTGTAATCTGCTATCTGATGACAGAATGGTAAAAGCACTGACATGTAGAGAAATGAGAGGGGTCAGTCATCTGGAGATTAATCGATATTCAACTTACCTGGGTCAATAGGTTTCTAATTCAATTACTGTTAATTGCTGTCTGTGCTAATTCAGTCACAGATCACTGGTGATAAGGACACAACCATGTTTACAAAAGGCATTTGGATCGTAAGCACGCACCCATCGCACCACCAACTCTGAGTGGCGATGTGAGGCAATGAAGTTTTACCGTCACACGTGAAAACTGTACTTTTTCCACTGTAGTCTCCTTTTCAGAGAAAGAAAACTGTTTTTTTTTTTTTAAATATTGATTTTTTTTTTTCCCGTACGGATCGTTGCATCTGTACTTCCAAAGTCTTTTTTGAACTTTGTTTAACCTTCAGGCCATTCTCAGTATAGGCACTGATAAATACTCTTCCAAAATAGTTGATTTTACAGCAATACATATTCACTTTCACAAATATTTGTCCTTTTCTCTGATTTCCATTTCTTTGATTTATGATTCTAGCTGACACCCCGATCTTAGCGTTCGCCCAAACCGCGCAGTTGCAACCGGTCATCACAAGGATAAAACATCCTCTAATTCTGAACACTAATAAACTTTGACATTGCTGGGTTTTCAGGTTACGGTGAAACAGCGTAGGGCGGGCTTGATAGTCGATGCTCCCTCTGCTTCGCCGTATAGAATTTGATGCCAACACGCAGAGCCTCTTGGGATGGATTCGGCGGGAACAAGGGCTCTCTGCCAAAATGCATCACCGCACAAGTGCACGATCTGTCTTCCTCTTCCACCGGACACGTTTTATGAAAACAAATGAACACTTATCTTTGTTCTAGAAAGAAACGAAAGACGTGCCATTGTTAGTGACAAGATTTTGTGTATGTTTTTGTAGTTTAAACAAAGCAATATTTTATTTATTCATATATATATATTTTTCAATTTAACCTCAGTCCAGAAACCCATGCTTTAATTTAATGCTTTAATGAAATTCATGCTTTAATTTAATCTCTTGATTGTTTTAGGATCTTGACTAGGACTAAATGTAGAGAATTTATGCTGAGGTTAGGCTGCAGGTCAGAGGTTGTAGGTTGTATGATGTGAAAGCAGTCATTGGAGAGTTATTGCCATTAAGCAGTGAATCTATTGATCCCTGTGCACCTATTTAACTGCTTGTGTAATCTGTGGGTGAAGAACGGCCATGCTAGTCTAATTCATACTTGCTCATACAACAGTGTTTTTGAATTTATAGCAAGCACACATTTCACACCTGACTCAGTAGAATTCGAGACTTCATAAGATACTGATTCCTGAATATAACTCAAGAGATTATGGTGTGGGTATTATTCTGGCATTAATTGTCAGAAGTGATAGATTTTCTATGCCAATCAAAGTCTTTTCTTGGCAAAAAAAGAACTTTCAATATTAGGTTGTGACAGTGTTGGCTGTCATGAAGAACACGAAATTCACCACTGTAAAAGC
The DNA here is from genome assembly GCF_902362185.1 of Chanos chanos. NCBI lineage: Eukaryota > Metazoa > Chordata > Actinopteri > Gonorynchiformes > Chanidae > Chanos > Chanos chanos. The sequence goes on from NC_044507.1 coordinate 18,415,022, forward strand.
ATTAAATATGACCTTTTCCAATTCTCCAAAAAAATTCATTCAAATGTGCTTTACAAGATGTGATGAAAATGTCAGTGGTGGATTTAAAGCATAAATACTCTCATACCAAATTTTAAATTTAATAAAAATAAGCCTCTTCTTTTTTTTCCACCTTTAAGCCTATTGTAGAATTTAAATGGGAGGGTTTAAACCAAAAGAAGTAGGTGCATGCATGCATGCATGCATTCCACTGTATGTTGAAACAGTGATAGTCGTAAAGAATTCAAGCTCATATTCAGCCTAATTGAGTTTGTGTCTTCAGATAAATGCAGATAGTGCCCTATATAACCCTGGCCTATTGCCACAACTGGCCATGATTGACTTCAATTATAGGCTTTGGGGATTAAGTTGACCTGGGGTGGAAGTACATCGTCTTGCTTTGCATACATAAATTAGAGGTTATCAATCCCTGATCTTGGGATAGCATCACGTCTTTTGGATGCTGCATTGGAATGCTGTGGGAAATTTTCTACCGTCAAAAGATGGACAGGTAGTACATGAAATATCTGCCTCTTCGTGAATAATCAAACAGATGTTCTGCGATGACTGATGGCTATTGTAATTCACTGTGTCAACAAGAAAAGAAAAAAAAAAAAGATTGATTCAGGGAGTGGAATTCCTTTCATTCTCATACTTCTAGAAGTGAAGAGGACCACCAATAACATCAACCAAAACTCCTGCTCTTTTTCTGTCTGTGGTCTCTCTCTCTCTCTCTCTCTCTCTCTCTATATATATATATATACATATGTTTTTTAACACACAAACACACACACACACACACACACTTAATATCAGATCAATAGCGCAATCTGACAAAAGACAAAAAGATATATAGATGTATTTCTATATCAGATTATCACTATATCACATATCTTCAGACAGAATATGGACAAAAGTAAAATGAATTTTATTATCATTAATCAAATATGATCTCTTAACACTACTGACATTTCTGTCTGTCAAATCAAGTCTAAAACAAGCTCTGTAAACTCAAGCGTATGCACATGTGTCTGGCTTTATAACTGCTTTCTGCACATGGACCTCTAATAAGTCCACATATCTTCATTATTCATGTGACTCTGAACGAGCCTCTAGAATCTGAATCTCTCTCCATCTCTCTCTCTCTCTCTCTCTCTCTCTCTCTCTTTCTCTCTCTCTCTCTCCAACTCTGTGATGCACTGAGTACTGTTTGCATTCCTAAGTCCGTGCACGTGGAAATAAGTTTAATGTATGCATCAGAATCAATAAGACATGTTTAGTCAGTGTTCATGGGTCTTTCAGAGGTTGGTGCGCCCATGAAAAATAAGGCTTCTATGCCATTGGAGAGGGCTTCCTGAGGGTTCCACCACTTTGCCTTCGGTCGTATGCCAACAGCTCTGTGGCTACAGTACGGGGTAGTCTGAGGTGTAATGTGAGAAGTAATTCCATTTTAATCAGGAACACGCTAAAACTTGGAGTGCACTTTTGTGTTATGTCTTCAAAAGCCAAGATGTGGGAGTGGCCTTTTCCATATAACACGGGTGTCAGTGAGCCCTTGATAACATACTGCTATTGCTTGCGCTGGTCAGCATCCTTAAAGGCGCTGGATGAATGGTATGATGCAGGCGTAAGGTCAGAGGCAGTGAATGCAGGGGCTAAAATGTGTGTGTGAGGAGCTAATGGAGGCAGTGGCGGTTTCTGGTAAAGCACACACTTACAGAGACTCTATGTCACAGGGAGAGGGAAGCAAAGCCTGCAACCCATCCATCACCCAGACCTGTCTATACTGTGCCTTAGACTCCCCTAAGCCGTGTGATAAAGGTGCATGTCAGCTCCCCTCTGCTGCTCAACTGCATCCAATCCCTGCAGAAAGCCACAATGAGGTTCTGACCACTCTGAGTTCTGAGCTGCAAAGCTCAGTGCTGTCTGTCTTTACCTGCAGCAAGATGACTACACAAGTCTGAGTGAGCTGCTACATTCTCTCTTTCTTTTCTCTTTCCTCGCAGTTTCTCTCTCTCTTTGTCTCTCTCTCTCCCTCTCTCTCTCTCTTTTTTCATAACTTCCAGTGGCATCCGAGCTCCATCTGAGCCCCAGCTGCTTGGAAAAATCTATGTGAATATGACATAGTCATCTCACTGTTGCAATGGCAATTATACAGGTTGGAGCTTATTGTGTGGTAAATCCCCAATTGGCTTGCGTGCTCAGGGGAATCTAGCGTTAAGCCTGTCGGAAAGAGAGAAACTCCAGTCCAGTGTACTTCTTGTGTCGTTAATGTTATTGCAATATGTGCTCTTTTATTTTTTTTTTTGTTATTCGGGTTAACTGCCTCTTGCTTCTTAACGCTCTGTGCTTTAAATTGGAACATCAAAAAGTCACCACTCAACCGATAGCAGGAGCTTCCGTGAATGTTTCTTTCTGTGTAATGGCGTGTGGGTGGCTATTCAACCCATCTGTCTCACTGTGAAACCATTCAGTTCCTTAAAAAATACGGCTGGAAAATCCACAGACACATTAAACTGTACACTTGCAAAACTACAAATAACATTATTTTCTTACTTGGCCAAAGACTAAAAACAGGCACCGCTGTTTCAGCTGATTTTGAAGTTAATTAGCAAGTCTAAAATGACTAAATCTGTCTCTAAATCTGAGTCATCATCTTCAGCGGTCAATGCCCTTAGCACTGTACAATGGCAGCGCAATTGTATCCGGGATGTACGTTGCTGTTTTGACGTATGCTGCTGTTTTAATTTCACTGCAAGGCTTCTATGTGATTTTCTGAACAATACGATTCAGTGAGAATTGAATTTTGTATTCAGTATACAAATAGCACATTGGAATCAAGTTATTTTCACCACTACAGACTTGGAAGAGTGTTATGCAAAAGGTCACTGCATTCTCTTCAACATTTTCTAAGGCTTTATAGTCAGCTATGCTTTGCAAATTTTCAAAAACCTTTCCCATCTAAATCCATACATAATAGGAATATGTAATACATTTTACACCTTTGATCATCTGAAATTGAGGAGATAGAATATCTGTCCATTGCCATCAAACAGAGTTGCCCTCTTATCTTAAAAACTCCAACAGAGCCAGAGAGAAGCTTTTCATGTCTTTTCATTCTCTCTCTCTCTCTCTCTTTCTCTCTCTCTCTCTCTTTTTCTATTTTACCTAGCAGCTCAGATGTTCAATACAGACAGAATTTAGTGAGTTCCTGCCGAGACTGAAGGTCAGTCAACAGCACAGGGACAATTATACATGTTTAACATCAATCATAATTGTTAGATGGATACTTCATGTCTGCCAGAATCATATCCCAGTAATGGCTAAGAACAAACTAAAATTTGTATTGGCCTCATGATTCTACTCTTTGAGGAGGCGACAGTCAGAGACAATATTGAACTATTGATCTGAGATGTTTTATGATGTAATCAGTCATTGTAAATGTAATGTTCTGGGGTCGAGTACACATTCAGTGCTCCGGAACTGCTTGGAGATATCTTGAGTTATACCAACTCACTAGAAATGTTGCCAATTGCTGTCACAGATGTGCGCTGAAAACTAAATACAGCCTTAGCTGTTGATTTGTTCTTACTTATGATGTCTTCTCTGAATGAAGAGGAGCAAAAAAAATCTGTGTGAAATAAACAGTCCAGGTAAAATGGCATATGTTATAGACGCTAAAATATGGAAAACCATGTTCTTGTATTGTAAATACAATTGCTGCGAGAAATGCCGTAACACAAAAACAACAACAAAAGTTTCATTACTTGGGCCTCTAAAGATTTTTATGAATAAATTCAAAGAAAATTAAATTCTGATGAACATCCTAATTTCTAAAGTTAATCTAAACCCTAAAGAACTGTACTGTGGCCTTGCATTTCACTAGGGTATGAAAACAAGGTAAGACATTAAAAAATCCATTTGTCATCACCCAGCATAGGGAAATGCAAAGATGAAAACAAATAAATAGCTTGCTCATCACTACAAGTGCAACAATGGAGAAGTTTAAAAATGGCACAAGCGGTGGTAAACTTCACTGGTAAAGAACAAGATTGTATCTCTCTGGTTGGTTGAATCTTGGACTTGGTCTCCATCTCTTCAGTAACATGGCACCTCCATCCAAAGAGGCTCTTCTCCTAATAAACTCCTAGTAAAGAGTGATCATCAAAAATAAGCATCTGGAGTTTGGTAAGCAGTGTTGTTATTTGCAATAGAAACTGGTGTTAGGTGGTGATGAGTGATGAGATCAGTTGTGGGTTTGATGTTTAAAATGTGGGGAAAACAATGTTCTAAAGTGATTTTACTTACGCTAGTCTTCGGTTTCTTGGACTCTCGACTAAGTATCTGGACGTGCTAGCTAAGAATCTGTTTGAATTTATCCCACGAACCTGAATTTTCCACTTCAAGATCTTTTAATGACACAACTGACCTAAAACATAGATCAAAATCAACAAAGGAATGAGTCACTAACCACAAAAGTGCTACTCTGAAATAGGCTTCTCAGTATATAGACTAGAATCCCATGGTAAAACCACTGTGAAAAGAGAGCAGTCCATGAGCAGAAACATAATTATTACTACAGCCTTTTTTGTTCATCTTCAGACGATACATCAGACAAAACCAGGAGATGGAAGTGCACAACAGGCAAAATGTTGCCTATTACAAGGGCTGAACTTGTCTTGTAAGTTAACTGTCCTGTGGAGCTTGTGGTCTTTGATTGTTTATTTCACTTTGTTCACGAGTAGAAGTCTTATTCTGTAAGACTCAAAAAGGTCTTCAGTGTCCATTTTTTTTTTGCCTGTTTGAATAGTGGTTTTCAGAGTTTGTCTTTATGTTGTTAAATGTAAGTGAGGAAATAATTCCTCATTTAGTGAATTGGATTTCAGACAAGCAGAACAATGAGCAAGTTATGACACTACCAAAAGCTATGTCTATTCAGAACATGACTTTCTTCATAATCTTGAATTTCTCTTAGAGTGTTCTGATACTTAACATGCCTTTCTGTTTCAGCCTATCAGTAGGCGGTACACGGTTTCGCTGCCTCATAAAGCTTTTTCTCTAAATATGCATTTGAATGAATGTGATTAGCACTCTTGGGATTGTGGAGGACACTGCTATATAAGTCTGTACAATAACAGATGGAGGAGAAGAAAACGACAGCTAGGATGAGAACGACTCTTCTTCTGATTTATCTTTGTCTTTCATTTAAAAAATGATATCTGCTCACCTCTCTGGTTTGGGATCACAGCTCCTTGAGGAGTACGAGGGAGAACATTCCACCCCGCGCCCGCCCCATCACCAAACCCCCAGAGTGCGGAGACGGAAAAGCAGAAATCTGCTCAGATCTGCACTCATTCTGCACAGACAGCTCCTTCGTTTTCTGAATTCCTAGTGCAGCAGGAATGCACTTTTCAAAATAAGCTGATATCTAAATAGGATTTCTCACTTGATATTTCATTTTAGGGTACCAGACAAGGCCCGGGTCCAAACCCACGGTTTCTAGGTGTGGAGTGAGCTACAACCACATTATTGATATGTTAATTTACAGGACAGACGAGGTGTGCATTGGCTCTGGAGACTATCGGTTTTGGACCTAGAGGGATGATGCTGCAGGAAACCATTCTATGATGATGGGGATCAAATAGAAAATATGAATTATTAATCACAAGCATTTTGTCCCTGATGCCCTTAGGAAAAAGAGACTATTGCTAACACAATCCACATCTCATTTATTTTTATGGAAAAGTTATTAAAGAATGTACTTGAGATCAAATGGTTAGTACAAGAGGAAACAGAGAAATAATGAATGTCATCGCAGGGGCCTGAGCGTTTGTGCCTCTTAACAAGCAATCTAAAATTTGCTGCAATATTGTGCTAAATTACGCCTGAAACTTCAAGCTTCTCTACTTATTTTATTATATAGTTTGAAGTTCATATTGGTGAGACCCCACTGGGCTGAAGAGATGATGGGAGCCATAATAAGTGATTGAGGTGATGCATGTGAAATGATCCAATGGAGAGTCCATTCTGCTCCTCATTAAGAAATATGCACATTTCAAAGCCGACATACTCTCTGCCAAAGCCAGTGATGTCATAGCTTGCTGAGCACTTCAGTGGGGTGGTAATTTCACCATAACACTTCTATATTTCTACAACAGTTTAATATATATATATGTATGTGTGTGTGTGGTGTGTGTATATATATATATATATATATATATATATATATATATATATATATATATACACATACACTCTAATGGAATGGGTTGACTTTTGGCAGAAGGTTGTGGTCCTGTTTTAACTTATCACCTCATGAAGATGCTGTTATTGTTCATTCATTAGCTGGTAAATGTAAGCAGTTTTCCAAAGATCTTATTTATTTATTTATTTATTTATTTATTCATTTATTTATGTTGCCTTTAGGCGATAGAAGAGTTTCTATCATTGTTCGCATACTCTCCAGGTGACGGGAGTGAATTCACACGTACAGGAGGATGAAAAAAACATCACCTGCATCGCACCTCGGAGTGGTGAGCTGATGATAAAGAAGAAGAAGAAGAAGAAGATGAAGATGAAGAAAAAAAATGTGAGAGCCATAGCTGCCGATTAGCACTCTTTATAGCTAGCGTCACCACAGGGATAACAGCTCTGTGAATACAGACAGCCTGACTTCCGGAACACAATGTTTAAAAAAAAAAGAGGATTTGCAAACAAAACATGACAATAAAATAAAATAATATGTTACAAGATAAACCATGATTTTTATTTCATTAAAAGAAATCTATTCATTCCATGAATGCATATTTATTACAAAAAGACATTATTAATTGATTTCCATCTCCTCCCCATAAAACAGAGATGATGTAAACAGCATATTGAAATCATGACATAATTAATTGTATTAAATAGCTTATACATTCTCAGCATGGTTCATGGGACTAATACATTCTCACTTTTCTATCACATTTCTTTTTTTAACTGACATTTTTTTGTTCTTGCAAAGGAAAGATAAGCCTAATTGGACAGTTAAGAGGCTTGTGAATTGATTATATTGCCTGTGTTGCTTTTCATTCGGTTCGTGGTCTGAATTAATATTTATGAAATCTTTCTTCTGTTGGTTTATTTTTTATTATTATTATTTTTCCCGTGTTTGACCTTGGGCAGACTTGCACAAAGCTTCCCCTTATCTGTTTGTGTCTTCCCTTGGCAATGAAAAAAAAAAAAAGTTTATTTACAATGTGCAGCGTTTGTGAACAGAATGTTACAATGTCAGTGAGGAAATATCGAAATCATATCTCCTCAATATGTTTTCAATCAAGTCACATCAGATTCTCCTCAGCAACACTTATGGCCCAAGCGGATTGAATTACACCCACAAAAAGGCTCTTTCAATTGGAGAGCGAAAGAAAGAGAGAGAGAGAGAGAGAGAGAGAGAGAGAGAGAGAGAAAACATGTTCAGATACAAAACAGACTTGTGGCAGCTTATGTCAGTAGGACCTGCGAGACTATCTCACTACTGAAATATCTCTCTTATATCTAGGTATGGACTTACTCTTCATTTCAATGAGGGTTCTGATATATTCAGTGTGGTTCAGATCAAGCCGGTAAATATTGTTTTATTTATGAAACACTGAGTCGATACACAGTGCTGGGATGCTAAGATACAGCCAGCTTACACTAACTAACCCCCTTATTTCTCTCTCAGATACAATCTCCAGCTAGACCTACCTACTTTGTAACACAGGAAACTCCTGCAAACTCTCCACCTCCACATTTTTGTGGAAGAAAGTAAAGACACATTGAGTCCTTGTGCAGGATATAATGCAGAGAAAACGGCCTGGATTGACATGGTAAGCATTGTACCGGATCTCTCTATGCTGACAACAGCAAAGGGAATGGAGTTGATGTAGTAGTGCAATCTTAGACTCCCAGAGGGTCTGTCGTATACCAGCAAGAATTATTAGTGCTTAATAAGGTGTAAGATAATGGGATTTTTTTTTTGTTCAAGGAATCTTCTCTTCCCAAAGATGTACTGTATTTATTTGTTTGATTCTGTTAGCTAGGCGTTGTCTCTAAGCTAAAGCTAGCCAGGAACATTACTCAAGACATTTAGCAGACATATTCATTTTTGAGAAAACAGCAAGGATTGGATGTCCATACGTGTTCTGACAGCATCTCATGCCTAGAAAAAGAGATGTTTCACATAAATGACAGGATCTGTTTTCCCATCAGAATAACAGAATGGGGAAGAATAACCCCAAACCCTTACCATCTATGCCTGTACTTACTGAATGAACCAAAGGTAGTGTTTGTGTCACCCTGCCCCTCTTGAGTAAAACTGTATTTCTCAGCAAATAGTGGGAATTTCGTATTTCACCTAGTCACTATATTGTAACATGTCCTTCTCTAACAGATTCTGATAAATTTCTCATGTTATATAAAATGTCTTACTGATAGTTAATACTTAAATACAGACTCTGTTCTTGCCCTGCCTTACACTTTGTTCTTTGCTCTGTCTTCCGTGACTGCAAAACTCATTCAATTCAACTCAAAAGCCTGCACTAAGCACACGGACGCTGTGCTGCAAATGAATGTGCTTTGTGTGTGTCGTCATAGTCTCTCCCTCTCTCATTCTAACACTCTTTCCCTCTGGAATCCTCTCAGTATACAGGGATTATCTTCCTGTTAAAAATGGCTTAACACAGGCTCTGACTGATCACCGCCACACAATGATGAAGTTAAAAATCTCAAGTGTCGATTTTCTAGTGTGGCTAGCATTTCTTTTTTCTTTTTTCTTTTTACCTTGTGCCTCTAACACAACATGAGAAATAATACAAAGACTAGGTTTGTACTCAGTAGCTTTCCTTAAGTTTTTCCCAGTATGAGTAAACTCAGTGTGGCCCAAAATTGACCAGTGAATACCATACATTTTGGGACACCTTTCACCCACAAGGATCTAGCTTCCCCTGGCATCTCTGTGTCCATTCTGTCAGCACCAAAGGTCCGGATACGAGTTTCTCTTCCCAATGTGAAGAGGAAAAGATGTTCTGATATGTCAAATAAAATGTATATAAAGAATTCTGAAAGTTCAAAGAAGATGAAAGGTATACTCCATTGGCTGATACTGAAGGGCTTTCATGCCCAAAAGACCTCCTGAAATTCCTAGTTTTCGAAACAGTGTGAAATACTGTGATGTAGCATAAATTGCACAAAAAACAACTGCTTGTAGCTTGAGAAATGTTTTAGAATCTATTAAGTCTAAGTACAGATATTATAGAGTCTAATGTCTATCTTGATAGATTCTAATATCTATCAAGTATAGGCAAATGTCTATCAAACATACCATTTATCTAATTTTCAATGACTGTAAATCAGAGCCTGGAATCAGAGTATGAGACTTCACACTTAACTTTATTTGACAAAAATGATTCGTTTTAACATTCTTAGCCTTTTAGATCACTTGTCAGAACCATAAAGGCAAAAATAGTTTCATGGTCTTTTGTTAAATTTTCACGAGAGCTTAATCTTCATCATTTTGCATTACACATACATGGCTGCGACGAGTCAGAGCGTGATATTAGCTACACAGCGCTGTCAAACTGAAGTGTGGCATAATAGGTTCATCACCATACGTTATTACATTAAGCTTCAAAAATTTTAGATTCAATGGAAAATGGAAATGGAAAGGTAGCCCCCCTGAAAAGAGAGTTAAAAAGAAATGAAAGACAAAGGTTCCACTACCTCAGATTTCATAAAACATTAAAAACTCATCTGCAGAGCTTAGTCACAATAAGGTCAGCTAACATACACGCTGATAGACTCACCAGAGCATTTTTGGTGCTGTACGCTTGGATCATTGATTCATTAACTACATTTAAATATTAGAGTTACAGTATATGTTTGAGGCAATGTTTGTAATATTCAATAAGAGAAACAGTGGGACACTAAAAATTTATCAGTTTGTTACTGGTCTATGCTCAAGAGGTTACATCAGTATAATCAAGGAGGTTAGCTATAATCTAATGTCTACATAAAATTAGTTGTAGTGTATTGACAGTAAATTAGACAACTGCTGCCTCATGGTGGCAGCGGAGGCAGATGATATGGACTGCCCGGACATTTGGGAAAGTCATATTATCGTTTGGTATTGACAGTCTTAGCCGTTCCTGCCAGGAGCGCACCTGCTCAGAGGAGGCTCAGTCATGGTGGCCTTATCATGCACCCTAATTACACCAGACTGAGGGCAAAGACACCGCCAAATTCAATATTTTTGAAGCGCAACAATTCTTTTGAATACTCACAGGTCTGGTCTCAAAGACACAGGTCCAGAGTCAGTACAGCCTTACTCCTCATACACTGTTTTGAATACATTTTGGTTTCTAAACTTTGAATACATTTCAGTTTATACATTTTCAGCATACATACAGTATACAATCACCTTAGTATTCAGCACGTTTTCAGTGGCACTGAATAAAGTTCTCATCTTGACTGAATAGTCTTGTTTGGAGTATACATTCTAATGTATCCTTCCTCTTACTGACTGCTAAGCTACTGCTGACTTCTACTAAGAGGCAATATTTGCAGTATGTCACCTATGCTAAGTAAGTCTTACAGGTTGAGCTATACAGATGCGGTAGCACAACTTTGAAGTTATAATAGATCCCTGGCTTCTGTTTACCTTCATTTATTACTAAACATACATTGATTAGAGGGTGGAGTTTCTCTGCACAATACTGTCCCATAAGGTGATCCATTTCTGGAGACTTGAGATTTGACTCAGACTCATGACCAGAGACTTGTGAACATCTCTGTTGTAAGTGTATTCAATAAAACAGATGACGTGGTTTTAAAAGTCAGTTATTGTTTGCGTGAATATAGACCTGTTACAGAAAAAGTTAACGTGAATTTGCAGTGACACACGTAGCAGAGAGCAGCTGAAAAAGTGGCCATAAATTGGCTAGTGTTCAGATCATATTATGGCTGAGCAGACAGAGCCTCTTGCTCAGAATCTGCAAACTTGTAAGTGGACTAAATGTGCTTGGTGGACCAGAATCCATTCTGGTAAGGAAATGCTCTCCATCTCAAACTTACTATAGGAATGGAGCATTGGTTTTAGTCACAAAAGCACTAACCACACATCAAATCGTTTGACTCACTGACCAGCTACCGAGCTAGCTTATAAAATGATGAGTGGCTCATGTATCTGCCTCACAACTGTTTAAGATTTATGAAACCTTTACAAATAACCTCCAATAATAATTAATGTTGACCAGCAATAAGGCTGACCATTGTAGCCATTGTGAATTTTGAGGTCTGTATAGTAAAATGAAAGACCATATAATTTTACCTTATCTCTGACAAGCAATACACACTTCAGTAAATGTTACCTGGTAAGTCTTAATGAGTATCTATAGACAGGATTCTTGGCTTGGATCAACTGAGACAACCAAACGTGCTATTCCCTGTTTTTTCTCTTCTTCATCCTACAGCAACACTTCAGTAGCAGACAACGAAATCAAATTAAGATTTCTCAGATTTACAAAATCCCCACTGACGCCTTCTCGTTTTATATTTTCAAATAGAAAATGTGTTGTTTTGGATTTTTTGACTTACATATAACACTTGCTGAGAGTGGAGATTTTGGTGAATTTTTTTTCACATTAAAAATGAGAGGTTTTTTTTTTTTCTCTCTTTCTATCAGCCAGCTACACTGCATATTTATTTAATGTGAGGTTGATTACAGATACATGGAAGAGCTTTCACAGAGGAACGTCAAACGCACAACCTTGCATTTTGTGTAAATAATATTTTTTGTTGTTGTTGTTGTTTATCCTCCCTTTTTTTTTATTTATGTCTTGGGGAAATTTCGGTGAATTTTTCATGTATTTTCTAGTTGGACCGGAGGGTGGGTGGAGGCAGAGCAGAAGGAAGAAAAAAAAAAAAAAATCGGTTGTATTCTTCTTTGCTGTATGCTTGTCGTGCGCTGCTGCTGCTGCTGCTCTCTTCAGCTCGCTGTATGTTCACCCCGATATGCACCCTCAGGCAGTGTTCCTTTCATTATTTCTTTTGAAACTTTCATCTGAAGTCTCAGAGGGATTAGCCCTCTTGATTCCTGACACAGTCAATGAAAAACAAGACTTAGACACTGGGAGGCTTACAGCCAGAGAGCGCCTCTTTTTCTCCTCCCCCCTCTGAGAATGTGAAGCCATGTCAGAATTTATACACAACAAGTGGACTCCTTTCTTGATTTTCCTAATGGGTTTGGAATTCTCTTATCGCTTAAAACAACACCGCGCTTTCAGCGTCGTCTCCTTCTTCTTTTTCTGTCTCTCTCTCTTTTTTTTTCTCTCCAAGTGTCTGTTTCTCCAATCTTCGCCACTTAACACCTTGGAGATCTTTGTCAGAAAAAAAACCAAAAAAAAAAACCACGGGCGTTCTTTCCTGCGTTCATGAATGATAATTAGCCTCTCTTACCTTGAGTGCCCCCATGCAAAAACCCAGAGACTTCAAATGGACTTCACTTCGATATTATGTGATAACAAGGATGATGTAAAGCCAACCAAAGGTAGTGACAAGGTACTGCAACGCACATTTCTTTCCTGACATATCTGTACCTATTAGCAGAATTCATTTTGCCTGCCCATCCCGCTGTTAAATATTAACTAGCGCCGCTGACTCCTAAGACTCTTGCATGTTGATTTCTTACACTTTTTTTTTAATGGTGTGTGTGCTCACCTTTGTCAGCAGTTCCACTTCTTTCTACTTGCCACAGAGCAGGTGGAGCTAATCTATCTCTTTTGCCCTTCAGTTATGGTTTACTGTCCAGGGGACTGGACACAAGTGTCTCCAATAATCCCTTAATTAGGAGATGATGGACTATTCATTTAGTATGCAAAGCTGCAAATCTCTCTTTTCCACTGAGCAGAGACCCTCTGCAGTGGCGGGCAGGCTGGTGCTAATGATCTCTGCAAGTGGCAGCAATCCATTGCAGTGCTGCAGTAGAGGGGCACATTAATCTTCTGGGTGATCCGTCTGATGAATGACCCTGGACCAGAAGTCCTGGCAGATCCCGCCTTAATTATGCTGAAGGTGCTGCACCTGGGAGGCGCTCGGGAAAAAAAAGTCTTGCAGACTCAGGAGTACGCGGCTGCTTACAGGTGGTTCTGGCCTTGGCACGGGTGGAAATACGGCAGACGCCCTGGGGGCTGGTGAAGTGGGGATGGCGGGGGATGGGGTGAGGTGACGTGGTTCTTGGCAAGCATAGAACATGATGTATATACAGGGCTCATTCGCCCTCTATGCCCACCTGGGCATAGGGCCGCAGGAGTCATCAATTCCAGGGACGTCCCGAGAAGAAGAAGTCATCAGAGGTCTTAGATCTCTATAGAGCTCTTCTGATATCTTTTAAGCTCTGAAAGAGATCTTCTTCCTTTAGATAGTTTTCAAAGGTGTTTTTTTTCTCTTTTTTTTTTTGCCATTCAAGTTGCACCCAATAGCTTCACTTTCTGGTTTGGAGCTACGTTTGAAGATTGAGCGCTTTGCACGGAAAATATTGCATCATCTGAAGGTCCAGAAGCATAAAAAACACACTTATGTTCTTGAGAGAACTGCAGAGTTTTCCACTTTGGTCTAACAGTGTGCAGAGCATGTTCTAGCTTTAGAAAAGCCACTGGCCAAATAAACAATATAGAGAAAAGCATGTATTATACGACATAAAATCTAAAATATTCTATCCATATTGCCTTTGTGTTCTTCTCTCTCTCTCTCTCTCTCTCTCTCTCTCTCGCTCTCTCTCAGTTTTGCATTTTCCATTTTAGAAAGCACTGCAAATCCGCCGGTGCTAAATTAAGTCTGAGAATATTTATATTGAGTAGGACAATATAAACACAAGCTGAGTTCATTTAACACTGGCAAATGTGAGATGTATGATTCATGTGTCCTTACATTTTGCATATCCTTATCATTGTTTTATCACTGCTCTACCAAAACACCACGTCCAGTTTGAAATACTGTGGCCTCCAGAAAGACCCAATACTTCCCACATGGCCAATAAGCCTGAGCGGAAAGCCTCCGGAGTGTTCCATGGCAACAGCAGCCAGCAGTCAGACACACACATATGACAGTGGAGTCAGAGTGAGTAGCGTGCTGAGGGGAAGAGCTTTCTTAAGAGGGAAGGCCACATCTCCTGGGACTGTATGTAGCCTTCCAAGGCCCCTTATGGGAATCTCTTCGACCTCTAGATTCTGGCTCTAAAACACAAAACCTCCCTCCGGCCCCCGATAATTATTCTCCCCTGCTTTTGGTGGTTTCACCGCATGACCCCTCTGGAGGTAATTCTGATTCCCCCCCTCTTTCAACAACCTCCACAGACACTAATATGTCCTTGCGTTTGGAACCTACACCTCCGCGACTCTTTTCATCTCTGAAGAAATTTGTCATCTCTCATCAGCTTGGAACTCGCAATGAATCTGGATCAATGAGAATTGAAGAAATGTAATCTTTACTTTGCTGTATATTTGATTTTGAAATAACACTGTTTCACATATTTGGGCTTTTGTGGTTTGATTTGCTATTAAAACAATCCTTTAATTTAAAAGGCCTGCCTCCACAGGTTTGTCCCCCAAAACAACAATCCCACACAGTCGGTCTACCCTAGGCACACCGCTGCTGCATTGCAAACATCTGAGAAATTGATTTAATTGCATTCACATACAATAAAGTTAGGATCTAAAAGGTCAGCAGGAAACGGTGCAAAGCCCTTAGGAGTGTTTTAAGGGCCAGCTGAATTTAATACACATCCATCACTTTTTATCATCTAATTAGTCCACAGAATGGCAGGCTGGTCAACATAAGAGGAAAACAGTGCTATTGATTAGATAAAGGCCTGGTATCTATCATCTCACTCTCCAATTGACAGTCTGTCTGCTCTTCTCTAACTCCCAGGTTTACAGCATCAGCAATGTGTTTCTGCACTTGTCTCACAACTGCTGCACAAAATTGCCATCATCTGCCTGATGTCACAAATATAGCAGTTTCCAGTTAGAGACATCTACTCTACTCAAACTGCTCTCTCTCTCTCTCTCTCTCTCTCACTCTCACTCTCACTCTCACTCTCTCTCACCCTGCCATAAGCCACTGTTTGGGTGTCAAAATAGAGCTTGTAACATGAGCTTGTACCATTCAGGAAAGAAAAATAAAAGAAAACATTGTGAACCAAACATTGCGAGCTGCTATGTTCAATAATAAATTCAGAAAATATTAGTAATTGAGTGGGTATGCGGTACTGGTGGCAAGAATCAATTTGAACAGTGTGCTCATACCAATCTGTGAACTTGGGTGTTTTCTTTTTCTTTTTTTTTTATTATTTTCTCTGCATTTTACACAGGAATATGTTTTTGGTTAACACTGGGCACAATCTGAGATAAGGAAGGTTAAAACTGTCTAACTGTCTAGTTTCAGAAGCTATGTGTTATGTTACTACAATCTGCAGAATATCGATTTATGACAAAGAACCTACATGTCTTGAGGCTTACTCAGCTTTCTACACATATTTCCTTGCACAAGTGGATGTATACGCCTCTTAGGCTTGCTATTGCACCCTGCTTTCGATCTTAATCTGACAATGGGTCTTCTCAACTCTGGGGCTGGAGAGCACATCATTTTTCTGCTGCTCTGGTTATTTGTCCATATACGTGGCTTCTGCTGGAGTAGATGGGCAATATGAAGACATGTCCATGTATCATCAAGCATACAAAACACGCATAAATGCGCAATAGTTTTAGGCTAGTAAAGTGCAGCACAGCCCAGAACCGAAACGCTAGGAGGATAAATCACGGTGAATTCTGAAAACTCTCCACAGTATCAAACGCTTTACTATTTTCTACAGAAACTAACAGTGCTCACTCGTTGTGAAATAGCGTTCGAATATTTGTCAGAAATTTGTATGGAAAAGTAATTCTACATGTGGTATTATTGTCTGTTAAAGGGGAATTACTGCTTGGCTTTCTGTAGATTTAGATCACATGTTTTTTGTTAAAGGTGATGTCTATTTTTGTGAAAATCATAAACACCCCAGTAAGCTCTCTAAGCCTTAAATCAATACTTTGACAGTTTGAGGTGTGGAGGTTATGGGCCCATGAAGAGGAAGACTCAGAACAAATCTATTTTCTTTTTAATGAATCCATACTATAATCATTGTGATAGGCATTTTTTTTTTTGGAAAAAAAGATAAAATATTAATTATGAGAGATTGGATTATTCTTTATGAGTGGTTCAGTGGGTATAATCAAAATTGATTTACTGTCGTAATTTCTAGCACCTCTTCTCGCACACATAGCACTCACACACACACACACACACACACACACACACACACACACACACACACACGCACACCTCCCCCAGAGGAGAACCCCGTGGAATTCAGCAAAGCACACGAAACAGCTTCACGTTTTAGTCTTCTTCTGTTCTCAGCTGCAAGATTTTCCACTGCACCATGCCAAGAACAAACAATGCAGGCACAAAGAACAGCACAGCCAACCCCCCCCCCCCCCCCCCTTCCCCATTAAAAAAAAAAAATTAAAGTGGTAGAGTGCACTGAAGTTTTCTATTTGTTTGTTTGTTTTTGTTTTTGTTTTTTTCCTCCCCAGATGATACTGATACTTCCTATTATTCCTTTCCATTTTGATAAAATGGTTAAATAATGTATTACTAGTGTATTGATTTCTCTGCAAGAGATCATATCTTCCAAAACCAACCTCAGATTTGTTCCACCCACAACAGTTTGCCAAGACTGCTAATCATGTGTCTCATTAGAGGAAACGCTGTACGTTTTTCCCATTTCTGCATTTTGTACTTCACTCTTTTGAAGCCTGTTGATGATGATACAAAACAGCTGCTCTTGTGGAATCAACAGCAGCTTCTAAGTGGACACACATGACAGTGTATGAGTGAGACACTGGTCGTGACCTTGCTCCACACTGTTAATCTTATCCTACTGGGAATGTGCTACCTTTTCACAGTGGTAGGCACATCCCATTACATCATGGGAGAGATTTAAACCTGAGCAATACATTAAGTCCTTTACAGGGGACCTACATATGTCTGATAGCTACGCATAGTGTCACAGTGTCATTCATCTTGACTAAAAGTGTGTTTATTAATTAATTCATCGTTTGTTCTTTGTGCAATACACAGGCTGCAGTCATGATAGGTTAAGATTTTCTTTGGCTGAAGGAAAAAAACGAAAAACCTGTTCAACACATAGAGGGAGTTTTGAAAACCATGATTTTACGAGATTAGCATACACTTTACTAACTCCATCACCTTTATCAATGACCTTTAATTTGTTACGTTATCGAAGGCACTATTTTTTTGTTTCTTTCTTTATTTCAAATCTAAGGCAACTAAAACTTATCTTCCAGCATGTGAAGTACAATGCTCTCCGTGAAGTGTAGCCATATAAACCCACGTTGCCATATAAACTGTATCATTCATGCCACAATGTGAATGGTGTTTAATATCATGCTCCATAGCATTTGGTGAGCGGCAGCCTTTGGTTGGCCTTGCAAATGTTTAAAAACCGTTTGTTTCATTTTAGTGTGTATATTTAGTAGTTTAGTTCATGTTATACCAAGTGAGCAGTAGCATAAATATCCCTAATTGTGATAAAGATCTACCACAGGACTTCGACTGCTGCATAAAGGTTGAAGTCAAACGCCCGTTTTTCATCGATTTAAATGAAATCGTACATAGTACGTTCTCCTACGAGTTGTGTTGTTCAGTGTTACTTCAGCTGAGCCATAACATTCATTCCCTGGAGGGTTTGTGTTTTTGTTAGGTACACTAATGAATACAATGAGTAGGAGGTTACACAACGTAGGCTAGCCTACGGTATAAACTTTAGATGAATATTTTCATTCACACCGAATACAGTCCGTGGACAAACACTGAAGCGTTGCTTTAGTTCACCGTTGGGGGAAAGCAGTCTGAAGAATATACTCTGCAGGACAGACCGATGTATAAACACATACGCACACGCATAACCACTCATAAATGATCGACTGGCGATGTGTTGCATATCATTTTAAACGTCTGTTCATATACACACATACATTCCAGCTATACGTTCAATTAACTCGACATGTCATGCTACTGGCTTACTGGTTCATCGAGTATTTATTGCTTCATACGCCAGTAGAGAGCAGACACGAGCCTCATACAGTGGGCCTCAGGTTGTTACAGTGTTAGTTATTAAAATAAACTATATTTATATGATGCCTATGATTTCCATCATAATAACGTTTATTATCATTAAAATAACAATTATTATGGCAACTGACAGATAGAATTACATAATGAGGTGCTGGGGAATATATTTTAACACATTTGGTTCTGATTATTTGAACTTCAGATGGACATTCTATTTGTATTTAACAGTTTATCTTATCTCGCCAACCGTAAGGTTCTTTGTTTTAAAACGTGTTATGTGACACGATTCGTTTTGAAAAGTCGTGTACCTGCGGCGCTTTGCTCCCGACATCTGCCTTTTCTGACGTCTTCTCTAGGTCCCCAGAAATCTTGGACTGTGACACAAGTCGGTGTTCTCAGAGTGCTCACACGCTGCTCTTACCATAGTATTATTCCGCGCTTTTGATGAGCTCACACCGCTGATGCACGTATCACGTCTACCAATCAACAAAAGGCGTTTGGACTGCAAGCAACACTCTCAGCCACTGAGAGGACTCAATGAATATTTATGTAGAGGTTGCTCACTTTCCACCGCTCAAAGTTAGTGGATTACCAGTGGAAGGATGGCTCTGTGATAGAATTTCACCACCTCGTTTGATTTCAGATCCGTCGTAGTCATAATTGCCACTTTTGAAATCAACGGTGTGAAGGACAGCGGTGTCACAATTGCACTCAAAAAATCTGAGAGCAGCTCACAGTGGATGAAGACGTGCCTTGCACATTACTTAAAAGACTTTGCCATTGCTTTTTCTTTTTTTGTAAAATGCCAAGACTTCGCCCATCACCCTCTGCCTTCATCAAACTGGGCTGCTCATTTGGAAGGACGCCAGACCGCAGCCTTTCTAATCTGCAAGTTCAGTCCGATAAATTGTGACAAAGGCTGTCAGCGTTGGAATAAGAAATCGATAGTCAAGAAAGCGACGCGATATTCTTCTGGAATTTTAACGATCTATTTCCCTCGGTCTTGAAGTATGCGAATTAGACATTGCACGGAGTGGTCCAGCGCCTCGCAGTTTTCAGTTGTAGCAGCACTGATAGTGACAGATTATTGTTGTTGAGTGTCCATGCAAGACTTGGAGAGGAAACATGTCTGGCCACTTTTCTGAGAGGATCACTGCTATCAGAGATGGCATTTTGGTCCAGCACCTCGGTTTTTACTTCTAAAGTGCCCCGAAAGATCTTATTCATGTTTACCCTCTCCCTCTCTGTCACCTACTTGTTCTATAGCTTGATGAGCTGTTACAACTCGTTACAGTTCCCCTTGCAAGAAAACTACCTGTACCACGGAAGGCTGGTGACAGAGGAGACAACTTTCGTGACATTAAGGGAGAAACTTTATTCCACCTCTTCCCAGGGCTACTTCGACGAGGAGTTGGATGAACGGACAGCCACAGAGCAAACGACTATTGTATCCACTGTCAAAAATAATGCGGGTTTCGAAGGAAGGACCGCGGAATGGGTCAGAGCTCAGGCGGCTCCTACTAACTCCATCACGGCGATGCACACTGCTGCTATGGAGAGGGAGCACCAGGAATTCAGCACCACGGACAACGAACTCCGGAGAGTAGTGAACTGCACCTCGGATTATGGGGAGAAAAAATTACCCCAAGCTATTATTATAGGAGTGAAAAAAGGAGGTACCAGGGCTCTGCTCGAGGCTTTGAGGGTCCATCCAGACGTTCGAGCTGTTGGAAATGAGCCCCACTTCTTCGACAGGAACTACGAGAAAGGTCTGGATTGGTACAGGTGGGTGCATTCATATCTGCTTTACTCTGTTAAAATCCATATTGCCTTTAGAAATCAACATTTTACTATGAGTGACGCCTTTTTAATAGGAGATGTTTTGTGAAACCCGTACATATTCACAAAATCAACTGTGTACATTCGTATCCTTAGAATTGCAAGTAAATAAAACAGTACATTTTAAATTAACTTAAACGGTTACAAATATCATGAGATATTGATATGAGTTCATAAAAAAATGTCCATAAGACCGAAGTAAAATACGCATTGTATAACTGATACTACAGAGTGAAGTCTTCTTCAGGTTTAAAGAGCAATACTGCAAAATTAAATCATGATTTTGTTCAGTCATGTTCCCTCTTCAGTGATCATTTATGTTTGTGAAGTTTTTTTTTTTTTAAACGATTGTACTTACCCAGCATCGCACCGTACCCACAGTTAAATCAATCTACAAGCTACATAGCTACATATTTAATGTGTTTTTAAGCAGCAATCCAGTGAAAAAAACTGGTTGCTGACATTTAATTTTTGCTGGAGACATGAAGGGGGGGGGGGGTCTTTAAAAAAAATAACCTCTTTGAGCCATCTCTCTGCGTTGGTCATAACACTCCGAGTGAAATGTAATTGATGACGGAATAAACTAGAGGACATTCAAAGGCGTTGGATCTAGTTTTGGTGTGTAATGGAATTGCTGCGCTGGCCATGACAGTTTTTCATCTGATGCCAGGTGCACGCTCTGAGCTGGCTCAGGTGAGACAGAGTCAGTGAGTTTTTCTCTCCACCACATTTTATATGCCAGGCTCACGGCGTTCCCAGGTGAGCAGAAATCATAAACTGCTTACTCAGGTGTGTAGTCACACCACCACTTCCCCCTCATTTCAAGCCCCCCTTCTGCATTCTCCAGCACTGTGCAAATGCGTAAACTGGTTGGTTCTCTTAGCTGGAGGCTGCCTGCTATTATTTTCCCAGTATATATATATGTATATATTTTTTTTTAATATATATTTTTATATTTATATATTTTTTTCACGCTGTCCTTAATTTAGGTTAGGGTTTTATTACTGGAAAATCCATTACCATTTAGAGATGGTCTTTATGAGAAACAATTGCGTCTGGCTGTTTTGGTCGTCCAGCCAGGCATCAAACATAGCAAAAGCTGATGGGTCAGCTGAGAGATACAAAGGCTAAGGAGCGAATGAGAATTAAACAAAATGTGATGCTTCTGAGGTTTTTTTTGCCGCTACTGCGCCCATGGCATCACGGTGGTTCCGCTTACGCCCCAGCTGTGACTCAGGGCTTTGGGTGTATGGGAGCATCTGCTGCATTTCACTTCAGAGGGAGCTGAAGTCTCTGCTGTTCATTTGCCCAGTGTTAATGTGAACCGTTTCATTACACTTATGGTGTGGGGGGCCTCATTAGACAAGAAGACGACAGGCTGGCATAAATAACGCTGAAGAGCGCTTCAGCGTTTTACTGCCCCTGAACCAATCAAATCACTTAAGTGTCTTTAAAACTTGTTTTCACTATCACCACAGGACTGTCGCTAAGCCCTGTATCATGTGTGACACCCACCAAATTAAAAATCTGACTGTCTAATAGAATGGACCTACACGAGCTGGAATCAAGGCTTACCAATACACTCTCTCTGCGAGAAGTAAACTACATCACAAAGCAATAAGGGTCAAGCTGGGTTACCGAGGAATAAGCGTTAAACCGTGAGTTGGCGAAAAGACAAATTTCACACTCCTAGCACTGATTTTCCTTTAGCAATAGACATTTCTCTACGCTCCTGCAGTTAGCGTTAAGTGCTGAAAGACAATAACAATGTGCTTCCTTCAGCACTGCATACTAATAACCCCCCTAATCCGTTGCCTGAACCCTCGTGATCAACTTATGTCATTTAATGCTGGCTCTGGAGTCAGAGTCAATAATCTCATCAAATGCTCTGAATCAGTTTGTGTTTGCAGTAGGTCTCACATTCAATACTTTGTCATTGCAGTACACACATATACAATACACCGTAATAGCTTAAGAGACTCGCCAATCACTGCTTTTCCTACCTGAGGTTCAGTTTGCGCTCCAGCAACATGGAAATCCTCACCAAAGAGCCAGAGTCATAATTTAAAAAAAAAAAAATCATCATGATTAAATAGCAAATGCTGAAGGGTCTTTTTTTGTGCCCTATTCACTGGGAATATACATCAGAAAGAGTTAGTTAATCTTCTTGGTGTTGAAATATGACGCTGCTCCTCAGTGACATTTATTTTACCGCCTGACACATTGTTTAAAAGGCTTGTCAGAGAGGACCTTCTGCCTTGTTAAACTCCTTGCCGCTTTGAAGAGGAGTCACACTTTCATCGAGTGGATAATGCGTTCTCACTGTCAGATGATAATGGCTCTACTGTCATTAGACGAATCACACTTTTGTGAGGATCCCACTGCAAGTTTAAATACACGCTGCAGAATGGAAAGAGAAGAAATTAACACGGTGATCCTAAGTACATAAACTAATGTTTGTGAAATGACAAACCTTCTCCATCGTGTTTTTGGGGTTTTTTGTTTTGTTTTGTTTTTTTTGTTTTTTCAAAAGTCATGTCGCAAACTAAGATGTGTGTCCATAATCCCTTTGATCCCATGACTGAACCCATGATAAAAAAGTTTTCCAAATGTGCTTGCTTACTTCCGTGGGAGAGAAAATCGTGAAGAATGATGAGCAATTGCCTTTAAATGTTTATGCATGTCAGCCACATCCCACATTTCAATGGCTGCAAGATTTTCAATGAAGAATGTTCTCAGGCCATTTCAGCTGGGGAAAAGGCTTCTTTTTTTCCCCCATTGCTATTGGATCACGAGCCTGTAAAATGAAAAAAAAAAAAAAAGAAAGAAAAAAGATGCTTTTCTAGAGCTTGCAAAGAATCAGCATAGCCAACACCAAGGTCTTTTTCCCCTTTTGTTCGAGATAAAATACATTCTGATCAATGAATGCCATACAGCTCAGAAGCCCACCCTGTCCAAGGCTACACAATGAAGTACTCTCATTTCATTGTCTGTTCTATAACTGAAGTATCCTTTCATGCTAAATGGTTAGAGAGGTGTGCTGCAGGAAATTTCCTGTGTTTTTCAAATTGAATTCTTGTGTGGTTTTTTTTTTTTCTTTTTTTTTTTTATGATGAACTGAAAAAAAAAAGAAAAAGAAAAAAAAAAAAAAAACCCTTGGCCCTCACGGGTCTGTGAGAAGGGCGAGCAGCATGCGGAGTTGATCCATGCCGTCAGGAGCTAAGACAGGCACCTCTGACAGGGCGAGCCAGTTGGAGAAACAGATCCACTGCTGAGCAAAGCGGGAGAAGTCCCAAATCCCGCATTTATCCCATGTTTATACAGCCTCAGCATGCCGCTCCACAGTTCAGCCCCGGACTCTCGCCTCCTGACTGGCAGGCCTGAGACCGGAGGTGGCGGAGGGGAGGGGGCGGAGGGTTGTGGGCTGCTTCCCAGCTCAGGCTGTGTGCCATGGTGCCTGGGAGCTGACACACTCTGCAGCTTCTCCACGTCCCCTCTGCTCTTCCTCGGGATGCCCGGATCTGCCCGGCTCTGATAAGCCGACGCCAAGGCATGCAAGGACGCACCTCTGGGCACTCTGATGCCAGCGCCGCAGTCGCGGAATTAAACTTTTTAATTAGCACCATACCCCAGTGCCTGTCAAGAGAGTGGACCACTGCAGTCAGGTCTGTCTCATCTCTCTCCCCTTCTCTTTCCGCTTGATTAAATTTATGAGCACGAGAGAGGGAGAGAGGGCCCAGCCATTTCACAGGCATCCACATCAACCGATTCACACACTTACCTCAAAATCTGACAGTCTGTGACTGGGCGCAAATGTGATGACAAGCTATTTTCCCTGATGAACAGAGCTGCAAAACAACAGACCTGGTGGTATTCCATTCACTGTCATCTTACCATGGAATTATAAATATTAACCGTACCGTACTAGCCTCAGAAACCGATCAAATTCCTATGATGATTGTGCCCAATATTCGCTTTGAATCTCTTGCTCTTGTTCTGTATGTGCATGCACGTGTGTGTGTGTGTGCATGTGTGTGCGTGTGTGTGTGTGTGTGTGTGTGAGAGAGAGAGAGTGCGTGTATGTGCGTGTTTGTGTTTCCATGTGTTGTGTGACTGACTGTGTGAGTGTGTGTATGTGTGTCTGTATGTAAACATGTGCCTAGTTGGGAACAAATCAATTATACCTTTAGGAAACAGTTCTTGACACTTTAGTCCTATCAGAGATTTAACATCATAGCATATGGAAGCATTTGCAGTACATAACAGGAGACAGGTCCTCTATGGCTGAAAAGAGAGAGTGGGTTCATATCTTTGCCGTTACTCTGGGGTCAGCCTTTGGGGGTTACTGCAGTCCATTTCAACTGTGACACGAGAATTATGGATGTAGAGATGCCTCTGTATTCATTTGGAGGCTGAGAGAGAGAGAAATATATAGAGAAAGAGAGAGAGAGAGAGAGAGAGAGAGAGAGAGAGACAGAAAGACCTGGCATTGAGTGTGTACAGCCAGTTCTAGTTTACCCTCTGTTCTTACTCACAATTCAGAACAGTTTCCTTTTTATGATGTTCATCTCGTTCTCCTGCTGGGCAGGATCCTTCAACTAAGTTCCTAAAGCGATGATCACCAGCCAATTCCACAAGTTTAATTCATTTAAGCTAAGAATCTAATTTGGCAAGTTAATTTGCCAGAGCTAAACAAACACAAAAAATTGGCAGTAATGTACAGTCTCCCATTAAGGCACTGATTTCCTGTTGTTCTGTGTCTCTCATTGTAGGTCTGGATTTATTTCAGCTCTGCCTTGTCAATGGGATGTCTGTTAAAATCTGTAGTTGTTACTCTGTTTCCGTGTTGTAGATGGATTGCTTGGAATATGACAGCCACGGTCCTGTCTCTTAAATGATTTATTTGGAACCAAAAATAAAAGTATAAGCTATAGTTATTCTGAGCTTAAAAGGATTCCCATCTCCAAGGGATTATTTACTTTCTGTAGAACTGCAGTGATGTGATTCCAGTCAGCAGGAACAATGATTCCCATTTGACGGAAACCTGGTTTACAGCCATCTTTAAATCTCTTTGGAAAAAAAAAAGGACTTTCCTGGGACAAAATAAGCATGTCAATCATACTTGTCAAGATTCCAATTTTCCTTTTTTTTTTTGCTGTTGTTTTTTTTTTCTTTTGCTGTTTCCTGGAGCATTCTCTCCTCAGCCAACCTTGCTTATCACTCCTGAGTGATGTAGTCTCATGACACCAGTCAAATACAAGCTAACTTGCTTCGGATGGGGGAACTTTGACATGGCAGGGCCAAGTGACGAGGGCAAACAAGACTGTTTAGAACATGTTATGGATCCTCTCTCGCTGACCTGACATTTACCTCAGCGCGGGGACGTGAAAAATCATGAGTTCTCCCACAGACCTGACACATTATTCCGGCAGAATCTCCACGACATTTGATATACAACACAGAGCAAAGTCGTGCTCCGCCGTATATTTTCAGACAGGTCCTGTCAAGGGGCGGAGGTGGGGAGAGAGAGAGAGAGTGGATTTTTACTTACGACAGAGGCTTGCGAGGAATGATAGTTGGGAGAAGAAAAAAAAAAGAAAAGATGCATACTATTTCAGGCAAAACTGGAACATTATGAAAGCAAGAGGCTCTTCTATTGATGCATACACAGTTGTAAGCCATCGATGACACACCTCTTGACGCCATACACACAGCTTATAAAAATCTGACAAGCTTAATTCAATTATAGCACCGAGATGTGCTTTAGACTCCGGAGGTGTGAGCTAATTCCTCTGTTTACACCCCTGAGTCACTGTCACAAAACAAAGACAGACACATTCGTTGGCTTCCAGATGCTTGTTTGCTGTGATTGTCCCATTGCCTTTGAAGTTTCCCATCGCTTTATGTTGCTTATTTATTCATGTACTTTTCTTGCCTCCAATCACCAAGGGGTATTCCGCTAGAATAATTTTAGCACAGTGTGAGACAATGGAGGAGCTGGGTATCAGAAATGTAAACTGTGCAAAAGATAATCTATACATAAAAGTGGCAGTTCGAGTTCAATTGTTTTTTTTTATGATTATTATTCTTTACACAGTATAAATATTTTACATCAATTCTTCATTGACTTTGAATTCATTTTGGGGGGAACTTTTCCAGAACCAAAGAGTATTGAGGTTTTTAAGTCCTCCACCATCAATTATGTGCATGCTCCATTAATCAAATACCACATGAGAATGGTTCCACTTTTTTTTTTTTTTTTTTCCATTGTTGGGAATAATTTTTATATAGAAACTGCTGGCTGTGCCAAAATCCTTTGAGAGAGCTAAGCTGATGAGATGCAATAGGGATGTTTTTAGGGATTATGCTAATTGCTAATTGGCGTATCAGAAGGTGATTGTTTTTTCCTGGATAATTTGGATTATTGGCATTAGAGATTTGGTGCGGTAGAAGGAGGAATAAAATGCTTTGCTTCTTTGAAGGGTTACTAAGTCGCCCATACGGTAAGTATCCTTGTGTATACATGTATTAGCCTACTACTTTTTAACATGTCATACCACATATCTCAGGGACTTTGAACTATAAAGGAACATGATATAATTTTGTATCCTCCCTGATGTTCAACACAAAGCTAAGCCTCTGGATCTTCCTCTTACCTCATGTTCTTTGTCATTTTAAAAGGCGATAGACAGTCTACTATGACGTAAGTCATATCGGGGGAAAATTCAAGAGCCCACCCAGACATCAGGTTCATTTTGTGGGGTATTTCTTTATTTATCACTGCGTGCCTTTCGGTTCCAACATGCTTACGATAACTCTGCCCACAGATTCTCGGCTCGGCAGGGATCCACCTCCATTTAACTTAGCATCTCCAAGTTCAAACGAGAGAAAATTTTTGAACATGAATCACCTTTTAAATATGTACTGTGTGCATCAAAGCTCCTCATATTCGTCAGTTTGTGGCCCCCTTCAGTTTGCAAATGAGCTCTAATTTAATTGGTCGTCGTGATAAACAATGTAAGGCGGGCCTCTGTTCTTGTCGGTTCAAGGTCACATTGCAATCACAAACCCTATACAGAGTCCTGTGGTTGCTTTAAAGGGCCAACAAACCATGAAAGCGCATCTGGGCAGAGGTGAGAAGGTAACAGTGCTGTAACTAATGGGTTTATTTAATTTAATTTACTGCGGCGGGCCGGGATCACAGAAGGCATGCTGGCCACAGTAAGATTGGGGCTGCTATGGGAAAGAAAGGAAGATTAACCCTCTTTTTAAAAGGGCAAAATTCACTCTCATGTCATGCTGGATTTTTCTCCCAGAGATATCGCGGCATATAAATCTGCAGAACAAAATGAATACAGGTTTGTGTTGAAATGGGGAGCTCTCCAGCTTATTTCTGACAAGCCTCCTAATCAACGTCACGCTGAGACCGCGCTCGCTGGGCAGGGTATCGGACTTAAACGAGAGCTTTGTAAACATGTCCTCCGATAGATGGAAAGGGAAATATTTGCAAAAAAAAAAATAAAAAAGGAAAAAGAAGAAGAAACCGGAACCCCCCCCCCCCCCCCCAAAAAAATGCCTCTTAATTCAGAAAGCGTCCACGCCCCACCAAAAGGGCAACGAAACACAAGCACACAGGCAGAGGAAAAGTCTTATACAAATGTGGGTTTATAAAAAATAGTGTGGTGTTTACAAAGCGATATACGGGTCATGGTCGAGCATGTGTAGTCATCATTAACACATTCTAATTAGGGATTTGTCTTTGATGTTTGCTATTGTGCTTCGATGTCAGCGCATATCTGGTTTTTTTGCCACGTTGTCCCCAATTAACGAGGAGTAAAAAAAAAAACGAAGAAGAAAAATGAAAAACAATGTCTCTGAATTCCTGATGCAGTCTGTGGAATGTAGATGAAGCAATCCCAGCAGCCCCCTTGCTTGGATTCACAACAGCTCATGCCGAACCATTCCTCATTCATTCAAATCTGTTCTGTAATAAACCTACTCCTTTTTTTTTTTTTTTTTTTTAAAACAGGACTAAACACATACACACTGTACCTCGAGTAAACTCAGCCAACACTTCAGGGCTTAGAAAATTAATGTAGCATGATAATTAGATAACCAACAGAGCGATGCTTTAGGAGGGTATGTTATACCTTGTATTTATTAACAGACAGTTTAATTCTCTTCGCTTGTATGAGACAGGTTTCCTTCATGCTACATCCCTGTGGTCTCACTCAACTGACTCCTTCTGTTCTCTCACACACAGATGGATCTCCAACAAGCTGCCTCATTTGATGTTCTCCAAAAAGACTTTTTTTTTTTTTTTTTTTAAGGGGGTGGGGTGGGGGGCAGTAGAAACGTCAAGACTGTGCAAAACACTGAAAACTACCAATGAGGCACTGATAGCTGCCGTGGGCAGAGTCAGTCTGAAGCAGAGAATCATTCTGTTTGGTTAGTTCAGACTGAAGTTTGCCTTTGGCTGCATGTGTTGTGTGAAAGCTTATCGTGTAACGCGGATGCTCACAGTTGCCTAAGTTTGACTGCCACATGCAAATAGATGGGCTTTTAGATCTGTAGACACTGATGTACAATATGATTCTTTTATAGAATGTGCCACAGGGCTTGTGCAAAGCCAGAGGGATGGCTTAATTCAACCTGCCATTGTGTGTCCTGTTCAACCATACTATTTTAGCACTACAGTAATTCTCTGGACAAATTTCTCTCACTGTCTTTCTCTGTCTCTCTCTCTTAACACACATGCACACACACACACACACACTCTCATTTACAGAATGTCTTGCACTAAACATGAAAGGTTTTTGAGTACATGTTGTATTTGTGTGTGTGTGTGTGTGTGTGTATGTAGGTTTGTGTGTATTTTCCTATCATTTTCATTTCATTCTGTTTGATACTATCCAAATGTATTCTAAACCTAAAACAAATCCCCAAACTTGGCAACCTCTCCTAAAAGTTCCCTCTAATACATACATACTGTACAGTCTTCCCCCGGTATCCACAGGGAATTGGTTCCAGGACCCCCCGCGGATATCAAAATCCGTGGATGCTCAAGTCCCTTTTATAAAATGGTGTAGTGTTTGCATATAACCAACGCACATCCTCATGTATACTTTAAATCATTTCTAGATTACTTATAGTACCTAATACAATACAAATGCTATGTAAATAGTTGTTATACTATATTCTTGCTTATGGAATAATGACAAGAAAAAAAAAGCTTGTACGTATGTTGTACAGACGCAACGATTGGAGGCCTAAGTACATAGTGCATGTCAGCAACATCGTAACGTTTTCTTTCTCTCAACACTTACAGATTGCTTTCATTTAATGACCGGACAGAGAACTACATTGAATAAAACACAGAATATTAAAAATACAAGTACGTATCGAAAATATAATTATAAATAGAGGCTACAGCAGGGTATGCTGTAGCCTTTTGAATCCGCGGTTGGTTGAATCCGCGCATGCGGAACCCGCGGACACGGAGGGCTGACGGTATGTCTATAATGCTTTGTGTTCCGATTATATTAAGCATGAGCTACACACACTGAAATATGCAGTAGTATGTGACCACAGTGTCATGGCATGTATGTTTTCATGGAGAAACAAGACTCCTTACCTCATAAGCGTTGTCATCCTTTCTCACCGTGGACTGTGAGATTATGAATGTTCGTTAATACGCTCTACATAGCGCATATCAGATGCTTTATAATTCTCTTTGAATAGCATATCGCATACTCTGAATCAACATGCGATGCATTACCAGTGCATCGGCAGAAACTGCCACTTGAAAACGTTGATTTATTTAGAGTATAGTTATTTGAAGCTACTTAGAGTTTAAATTGAAATACGGTGATACTGAGTGGAAGCGGAGTGCTTATGCGGCAATGAAAGGACATTACCACCCACCTACAGCAAACCATACCCAACTGAGCCTCACATTTTCTCCCCAATGCTCTTTGTCTCTTTTTTCTCTTTCTTTTGTGACTCTGTGTTCTCTCCTTTTTTTTTTTTTTTTTTTTTTTCACCCTGTGCATTATTCACATTTGAAAGGCACAGTAAAGTCCACTGTCAATTACTAAAACACAGTGGAGCAATCCTGTTGTGATAATGAATGTAATCATGAAATCCCCCATGTCAGAGACACTATAATAGAAATGACAGTGGGGAAAGTGGAGGCTAGTACATTGGAAATTATATCAAAACAAGACACCCAGACCTGCCTTAGCTGGACCTCACCCGGATACAGGAAGAATCCCTTAGTATTTTGTCTGTGCGTAACTATACCTTTGTGAATAATTTCTTCTGTTTTTTTAAAAAAAAAAAAACAGAATAGGAAACATGCATTTGTTACTTTGAATTAAGATCTCAGTCTGAATCTGTCGATCGTGTATGATTACAGTACAGATATTAGGAAATACCTGTTATGTTTGCTATACTGTACTTTGGCATAGCACCAGGCTGAAGTCATTACTTTGAAATAGACTTTGATACCTGGAATAAATCCATTCAAAAATAGTTAGTGGCTCGGCAGATAGCTCCACCACATTGCCCAGACAATCAAATCCAGTTTCCTGAAGTTGGTCTCCTATACATCTAGTCTAAAAGCTTTTTATCTGTGTGCACTTTAATAAACAGTAAGTGGATCTTTGGTGGATGAAGAGGTCAAAGCGTCCATTGGCAAGGCCCTTTCACAGAGATGGCTCCTCAGATATCAAGGTACAAAACCACGCTCCACTAATATGGTAGATATTATGGCAGTTGCAGATATTAATTCTCCTGCAAGCTTTTATCCTGGGCTTGGTCACCGAGCTTGTTGTGTCTGGGGCATGTTTGTTTTGGCCGGAGCTCTCTGCCTCCCAGATCCTCTTTATTACCACAAACCCTAATGCTTTGATTTAATGCACACTCAGAGGTCAGATATTGCGCTGGCAGCCACAGAACACTTCCCTCTTTCCCTGCTCCATTAATAACAGCAAACAAATCAGAGATGCGTTGTAAATTTCCTCCCTGGCATATTAGAGCTATTTGGATGTGAAACGTAGACATCTTTATTATGAGAGGGAAGCATTACTCTTAAAGACTTCCAATGCCAGCCAAGTTCTTTCACTCTTGTCTGTCTGTCTGTCTCTCTCTCTCTCTCTCTCTATCTCTCTCTCTCTCTCTCTCTCTCTCTCTCTCTCTCTCTCTCTCTCTCTCTCTGTGTGTCTTTCTCTTCTCTTTTTCTTCTGCCTATTCACACTCACATGTCATGCATGTGGTCGCTGTCAACAGTAATTACGGATGGTATTCCCAGCTTGCAAAGAGGAAACCGCAGTGCAAATAATCTCAGGATCGCACCACCTTTTGTGATTACGCTATGATATATGACACTGTTCTTGCTCCAGAGAGAAAACTAGGGAAACTAGTTCATCCTGATCCAGTCAGCCCACTCTTGGTTAAAGAAAAAAAAAAGAGGGGGGAAAAAAGGATTTGAGGTAGTTTCAGTTAATTCATGATGAAGGTTCTGGAGCAGCAGCAGTGAGGAGGGTAAAACATTTCATCAGTATCAGTGTTCTGCTGTTATCAAATCCTCTGTTCCTCGGGCTTGCGAGCTGGGCAGGTCGAGAAAACATGACATGCTGGGTAGAAATACTGCAGCGGTAGAAAACACGTCGAATAATCGAATCTCTTTTCCCAATCTGTGATGATGTCATCAAGATTTTTGTCTCTGGGGACCTTGTTGTCTGTGGTGTATTTAGTGTCATTGTTTATTTTAATTCTTATATCAGCAAAGACTGAGGTAACGTCTAGTTCTCAAATAAAAAGAAAGAAAGAAAGAAAGAAAAAGAAAAAGAAAGAATATTTTCCTAGATTTGGAAATCTTTGAACAAATTTGACTGATGATTTTCATTTCAGTTCAGGGGTTTGCAGAGGTTTTTTTCCCCATGTACTGTACACTATAATGCACTGATCTGATGAACAGTTGCTCATCCACTTAAATCAATCCCTTTAATACTAATGATGAATACTCTGACTGAATTTATTTACATATAGTAAACAGTGTTCTGAAGGTGATAAAGTCACAGTTTTTTTGAGTTAAACATTAATAGCCAGGGTTTAGTAGAGAGAAGCATTCATAAGTTCAATCACTTGTACAAAAAACTGTTTCCTGAGGCTGTTTCCATGACGACAGGACTTCTTAATGTCATAGTCTGAAATGAATCACCATCTCATTGAATTTAATGAGCTTAAGGTTTTGTCTTTCAAAAACACACCATTTAGATCAATATACTCACCAGCCTATGGAGAGAAAAAAAATTTGAGGCAATATAATGATGAATTTTGACAGAAAGAATCAAATCTGATATAGTCTCATCTATGATTTGATTATTTAGTTATTAGATCGGAGTGAACATTAATATTTTGTCAGAAGGTTTTTTTTTTGTTTTGTTTTGAAGGTTGTTTGATGGGGCAGGCAGAGGTTTCTTTTTCAGCTGTTCATTCCTGTAGGACCCCAGGTTCCCAAAGCTTCAAATCTGAATTGTATCACTCAGAAATGATCCATATGCACTGAAGTGTGACTCTCATCGTAAATGAATCGTGTTGCTCCTGTGTAGTGCCTAGTCTGAGTTTTTTTTTTTCTATGAGACGAACCAGGATGCTAGTGAATCGTTTGGGGTAGATGACTGTATATTGGCCAAGGATAGCTTGTCAGAGATGCTCTAGAGATGGAAATCTTTGACCGTGCGTGTGTATGTATGTGTGTTTTTTGTGGGGGGTTTTTTTCTAACCTAGCTGGTGATTTACAGCGATGCCAATGACAAGAA
The DNA here is from genome assembly GCF_902362185.1 of Chanos chanos. Taxonomy (NCBI): domain Eukaryota; kingdom Metazoa; phylum Chordata; class Actinopteri; order Gonorynchiformes; family Chanidae; genus Chanos; species Chanos chanos. The sequence continues at coordinate 18,447,916 of NC_044507.1, forward strand.
TTGCCCTGGAAATGCACACGACTCTGCTCCTTGCTTATCCTCCTCTCCATATTGTTTATACACCATTAATCTCCCACCACTACCTCCTCTTCACTTCTCCTATGAAAGCCTAAAACACCTCAGGCTTCTTTCACGCAACAATGCATCACATTGTCCATAGTGCAGAGAGAGCCTTTACTTTGTCCACTGGAGACCATGACTATTTTAGCCTCAGAAAAGTTAAAAGAAGGAATATGGGAACTGAAGAGATACAGGAATTGAGAGTGAAAAAGGGATTCAGGGCATACATCATCAGATTATGATAATGTTAAGTTCATCAAGTTTGGATTTTTGGATGTTCTTTCTCTCAAACACTGAAGAGAGAACAAAGAGTGAACGTTAATTACACACATCAGCTAAGGAATCTTTTTAATGGTTATCAACATCAAAGCTAATGGAAGACTCAAATGGGATCCTTTGAGAATACTCAATTTGTGTGTGTATGTGTGTGTGTATGTTTGTGCCTGTCTGTTTGCGAGAGAGAGAGAGAGAGAGAGAAAGTGAGAATGAGATAGAGAGAGAGACAGAGAGGGAGAGAGATAGGGAAGACAGCTATGGCTGTGTATGTGTTTGTATATAAGGGTGCTTATGGCCATATGCATATGTCTGGGTGTCTGCGTGTGTGTGTAAATTTGTGTCTCTGTGTGCTGAACGGGGTGAATATATTTGCTTCAGTCTGTGATTCTCAGATGATTCACATTTTGCTCAAGGAAAAAGAAAAAAAGAAAAAAAATTAAATAAAGCAACATGTTGGTCTAACCCACTGTATAATCAACATCATTACAAATTCTATTTTCTGCCTGCACTATTAAAAATGAACAGCCCCGCCAAGGCAGAACAGCTTGGCAGTAGGGACGTGGACTTGATTTGCAGGGGACCAATGAAATAGCTTCACGGGGGCGGGAATTCTCTCAGATGTTAAGATGCATAAATTATGCAGAAACCAGCTGTTCCAATATTTATCACTGTGTATGAATAGTCTTTAATGGATATGAAGAAGCAATAGTCATTATATCTGTTACACATTGTTGGTTCAAATCTCTGTTTGATAGATGAATAAAAATGAGATATGAGAATATGGAAGTAGGACAATATTTCAAATCTGCCTTGTGCTGTATATTTTGCAACAATAACATAACTTTGTGCGTTATGTTCTGTGAGTCTAGAAAATGGTGTGCAATGTACAAACCATTAACCATCATTTTGAAGTTGACCTCAGCTGCATATTTTTTCCTGTTTCATATTTTCTGCTGCTTTTTTTTTTTTTTCTAATAACATCTTGCCTGAAAGTTGTGTAAGTGATTTGTTTTATAATCAAACTAGTCCTTGCTCAAAAGGAGGATCGGACATAAACGGCTACAGCCAGATGGAGATGTAGCAGTCAGACATTTCTCTCACTCCTAAAATGCAAATATGATGTCTAGGTAGAGCGGAGCTAGCTATCTCTGAAGTTACATCCTGGCAGTTCTAATGCCAAATTCAGTTGAGCTACGCAGTGTTTAACCTCCCCACCTCTGGATCCCCAAGGCTCTGGCTAGAATATCCTGACTGAAATGAGAGCCGAGGTGGGTGGCGTTTGGGGAACTGAAGGAGAAATGCTGAATGACGGTGAGATAATTGGGGTCTGCTGAAGCTCTCTCTGCTCTGAGATCAAGGGGACAAGGATGGAAGGGTTGGATGGCGGAGAAAAGCTTACTCAGCACCGAAACACATTTGAGGGAGAGCTCACACACATACACACACACACACACGCACTCACACCCACACCCATGTACTCTCAAAGTAGTAGCTCTGTATCCTCATAATGGCCCTTAAGTACCATACCTAGCGTGTGGTTTAGATATATTGCAAGTTGCTTGGCTACTTTGTGAGCTGCTGTAAAAAGTGCTGTCCTTTACACGTACAAAGTCAAGGCGAGAGGGTTGGTGTATGTGTGTGCGTGTGTGTGTGTGTGTGTGTGTGTGTGTGTGTGTGTGTGTGTGTGTTGGGGGGGGGGGGGGGGGGGGGGGGTTTGCTAAGTGGAGCACCTTGGCGAGCAGCATGTTTACCCAAGAGAGATTCTCGCCATGGTGACACATGCTTTCACTTAGTCTAATAAATCATTGAGGGTTTGATGTGCATCAATGGGAACGATGCAATGTCAGTTCTCATACTTGATTAGCATTTCTGTCACTTTGACTTACACTAAACATAACTCCAGCTGCCCGAGTCAGTCCACGCAGTTCATCGGCGTGACAATGACGGGCCATTCCGCCGGGATGACAGCTTGTTGTGGTAGCATGTCCAGTAAAGGGGAAGGGCGCACTCCAAGTTCTGGACTTGCCAAAAAGAGGTCTTTTCAGAGGCGTAATAACCGGATCACTCAGTGCATCAGACATCCGATGCACTGACCCTTAAAAATGACAGAGCAGCCTTGCAAGCTTTTACTCACATGAGCTGTAAGTGCACCCTGAGGTTTATGGAGCCATGTTTTTTTTTTTTTTCTTCTTTCTTTTTTTTTTTTTTTGGTAACGCTCTATGATTTGTTAAATAATGAAACAAATGTACTTGCAATTAATTTGATAGTTCAGCACCTTGTAGATGATTGCCTATGTCTGTTACCTCTCACCTTTGGCATGCTAATTATTATTAATGTGGTAGAACTTCACAGCAATCTCATTTAACCTCTGCGTCCGAGTCTTGCTAACCTGATCTCCGGGGGTCAGACTAGTCGATGTGCCTCTGTACACCGCGTTGTGTCAGGCTGGCTTTGCTCTCCGAGCCCAAGATGACGGTGACAGCCGTTCTGTCCATGTCCCGCGTGCCAGGGTGCATTGTAACTGTGCTTATTAGAGTCTGCTTCTGCTCCTGTTGTTTGTCGGTCATGACTCACTGAGTTCTTGGCTGCATTTTCATGATATCAAAACAAACAGTTTCAAATGGTTGGATAAGTAACAACAAACAAACAAATGAACAAGCAAAAACAAGGTACCTAGTTATTCATTTTCACCTTGATAACTTTATGTGTACTTCCAAATGTGCATTCAGAATACAAAACAAAGTACAAGTTTTTTTTTCTTCAGCTCTCTTAAGTAACGCTTCCAAGTAATGCCTTATAACCCAAATGTACAGAATATCTCACAACAAATGTGAAAAGTTTTATAGTATTTCTTGTATTTATTCTGTGTGTGTGTGTGTGTGTGTGTGTGTGTGTGTGTGTGTGTGTGTGTGTGCGTGCGCGCGAGAACACACATACGTGTGCCTGTTTTTTTGATGCAATTTATTTCACAGTCCATTACATAGACAAAGCTAGTCCTCTAGGTCTGGAGGAGCTTTCTGATTTTCTTCCAGACTTGGACAGAGAATACACTGTAGAGCCTGACCCTTGCTTGAAGGCGACTGACCTACATTGTATTGAATACAGAATATCTTCTTTGTGTCTTTTCCTCTGAGAGATTTTGATATGAGATACAAAAGCGCAAAGCACAAAGAACTCGGAGAAGCATGGTTTGGAGAAAAGATACAAACCAGGGTACGCGGTCATCCTTCTAATAGGTGTATCTGTCCACAATAATTTAACAACATATGTGTTTGGTTTTGGCAATGAAGCGATAGAGCTAAACAGTTGTCCCATACAGTAACGTTTATGATTTATGGATCTAAGAGGATTTCTTTGCTTTATAAAAAGTCCACTTTTCACATATATTTTTCCCTCGTAAGATTAATTTCTCCATTAAGAGTGCTTGGCTTTCTTTCAGTCCCAGTGTATGTGTGGGTTGAATGGATCAGGGTAACATCACAATGTAGACTAAGGCTTTTTTAAAAACTTCCTTGACCTAACCAACCTGCATAGTGACTTTGACTAATTGGATGTCAGAGACCATGGAGTACAGCCACAGAATGCAAAGGCTGTAATTAATATTCTCCCATGTTCTGCTTGAAAAGGAGAATCGAATGATAATATAGGCTAACCTTCCCCCGCATCGGTTACAGAGGATTCTGTGTTATTTATTTATTTATTTACCTCTCATTACCTATGAAGAGTAATGTATGATGTCAAAATCTGTCATAAAAATGTCTGTCATTAAATACAGTCACCTTCAGACTTGACACACTTGATTAGCAAAGAAGGCTGTGTAAACAATGCAAAAAAAAAAGAAGTATTTTCTTTCTTTTCTGTTTTCTTTTTTATTATACAAGGAATGTTTTTCTGAAACATGTCATGATTATTTGCACCCCTGAAGATCATTATACACAAAACAATGCATGTTTTAATTTCTGTTCACTCATCTTAGGTTTAACAAATACTTCTTGTTTACATAGGATTGTTTTAATGGGGTATAAAAGCACACACGTGGGATCCTGTAAATGAGGTATAAAAATGTACAGATGTATAGTATAAATGAAGGGAAATGAACAGAGGCTAATATCTCTTCCCATTCATTACTCACATAATGAGTACAATTACCATGTACCGCCAAATTGTCTAATTCTCCCCACAAACCATTTGGCACCCGAGGATTTTTCTTCCTTACTGTGTCTGAAGATAATAATTAAGAAATTTGGGTTTGTGTCACTGAAACTTACCTGGTAGACAATGGAAGTACATAGTGTACTTGCACAGTGAGGAAAAAAATCATCACCAGAGGTCACAGTTTCTTGGTACACTCAGAGTGGGCAAGTTTCAAAACTTAAGAATTAAAAAGCACACGTAGAATGAGGCTGCGTGGAAAAGCTGACAGAGAAAATCATGTGCTGAGAGCAACCGCCAAATGTAAGGGCCAGGATTTTTTTTTCTCTTTGTGGAGAACTGAACGTCTGAATTTACAGCCAGGTGTTTTGGACAAATGGGATGAAAATAGTGCTCTTTTGCTATATAAGCCAGAGCCTGACTTAGCACCAAAATGAAGATGTGTATGGAGAAAAATACTTCATTTTATCTTCTGTAAAATATGCTGATGGATATTTGATGTTATGGAGTTGCTTTGCTCCCAGTGGTACTTGATAAGATGAACGGCATCATAAACATCAACAAGTCCCAGAACATTTCTGTCAGAAATCTTGGTTTTTTTTTTGTTGTTTTTTTTTCAGCCAGGATGCTGAAACATGGCCTGGAAGTGGAATGATATTTATTGTAAGTACATGAAAATCCACAATGAAATGGTTTAATCAATTAGAAAATCCACATTGTGTGCTGACCATGTACATCTCCATGGTCAGTACAAAATCTACAGCGAACAAGGACTTCACTGTAGACCTAAGTTATGAACTAAAGAGGGCAGTCTAGATGATTCTGTAAGAGGCCATTCTGTACAATGGTCCCTCTTAATATATTCTCCATGACAGACTTCTTGAATCATTATCAAAATAACCCAGGTTCCTTCATCCTTGAGAGGAAAAGCTCCTCAGTGTCCTGAAAACAAGTTTTATTTAGTGCAATTTTGGTTGATTTCATAAAATCACTAACTACATTATAGTACTGTAGAGTTAACTGAGTTTCAGGATAGCAGAATACATTTGTATCATACAGTCATTTAAGTTTAAGTTTAAGTTTAAGTTTAAGAGTTTATTTGTCATATGTAGGTTAACACAGGGTCAACGGTACAATGAAATGTGTGAGAAGAGAGAAACAGGTCAACTCAGCAATAAGAGCACACTAGTCGTAAGAATGAGTACAATAGGGATTTAAATAAATAAAGAGTAGGACACTAAGGAGTAGAAGAGCAAAACAGGGGGTTTAAAAAAAATAAGAGTAGGAGAATAAGGAGTTAACTAAGAAAAAAAATATAAAAGAGAGTTATAAATATATAAAAGGAGTTAACTAAGAAAGAAAATATAAAAAGAGAGGTATGAGCAATGAACAATAAGGTACAAGGAGGGTGCGCAATAAATATAACAGAATATGGAACAGAATATGAAATATACACTATATACATGTGAAGGAGGCTTAAATTTAAAGTTTAAAGTGGCGAGTGTGAACAACGGTATTGCACATGGGGGATGTACAGCTTTATGTACCAGTGTAAGTGTCAGTGCAGTATCATGTAAACATTGTGAATCACAGTAACCTGTGAAGGTAAACAGTGCAGTGCAAGTTAGTAGTGCAACAGTGCACTTGAGCAGTGGACAGTGCAACAAGTAGGTAGTCCAGTCTCCAATGGGGGGGGGGTGTTTAGTTGTGTGAGTTCAGAAGCCTGATGGCCTGGTGGTAAAAACTGTCCTTAAGTCTTGTGGTACGTGCAGCCATGCTCCTGTATCGTCTGCCAGACGGTAACAAGGAGAACAGTCTGCGTGCTGGGTGGCTGCGGTCCTTAATGATTTACATGTGTATGATATGTATCTACGCATATATGTCAAGTCTGAGAGGTTTTTTTTTGCCATTGATCAAAACAAAACACTTTGTAATGTCAAAGTGAAAACAAGATTACGCAGATCCTCCAGAATAACTATAACAGAGAAAATAACTGCTTTGCTTACAGATTCAGCCTCCTTGAGTCAGTGCTTGATAAGATATGCCTTTGGCAGAAATTACAGCCACGAGTCTTTTTGAATGAGTCTCTGTGAGATTTTCACATCTGGACATTGCAATGTTCGCCCGTCCTTCTTTGTGCAATTGCTCAAGCTCCCTCAAGTTGGATAGAGACCATAAGCGAACAGCAATTTCCCATTTCCGCCACATACACTCAACTGAAATGAGACCCAGGCTTTGACTGGACCACTCCAGCGCACTGACGTCTTCGTTTTTGAGGCATTCTGGTGTGGCTTTGCTTGTGTGATGTGGGGGAACATAAATCTTCTCCAAAGTCCCAGATCTCTTGCTCACTGCAGTTGACTGTCCTTCAGGATTTTCAATGTTCTTTTGCTGCATCCATTTTGTCTTGTACCTTCACAAAGTCTCCAAGGAACTGATGAAGCGGAGCATCCCAGTGGCATGATGCTGCCACCATCATGCCTGGCAGAGGCGATGGTGTTTTCAGAATGATGAGCTTTGCTATGCTCCACCAGAGCTCAGAACAATGGAGCCTCAAAAGCTCCATATTGCTCTAATTAGACCACTTTTTTTTTTTCTAGCTCAGACGTTTCCATTTGTCTTTTCGCAAACTATAGTTGAGATTGGATTTTTTTTTTTTCAACAATGGCTTTTTTTTTTTTTGCTACTCTTCCACTTAGTCTGCATTTGTGATGCGCTGGGATAATTGTCGTCGTATCCATAGATTCTCTCATTTCAGACGATTCTCTAGAGACTAATTCGTCCAGAGCTGTCAGTGGTTATCTTGGTGGTCTCCCTGACTAGTGCTTTAACGTAGCTTTTTTATTTTACTCTTCCACCAAAAACAGTGAATCACAGAGATTAACGAGTGACTTTACGACGGAAGAAGGGAATGTATGAAGGAATTTAATGTGCCTTCATAGACCTGTGTTTTATGACTTTAACTTAAAATGCATCGTTGATTATTCCGCCCCTGCACCTTGCTGGCAAAAAGCACTAGCGGTTGGTACTCCAACAGCCAGTTTTTTTTTGTGCTGTTCGCTGAGATTTTAATATGTTATAAGTGTTTAGAAATGAAATATATAAAATGTATTTAGAGAAATCTAATCACTAATAATGGTTAGTAGGCTAAAAATTGAACAACTGTTCCCTGTAACTAAAATGCATCAACATGGAATGACTGAGAATCAGCAGAAGAGGTATGTAGCACATATCCAAGGATTTGGCAGAGATATAAGAAAAAAAGTCATAGAACTTGTTTGAATGAAGAAGAGAGGCAGAATTGAGGAGAGTGTGAGCCAAGACAGTAGAGGATGGTCAATATTATTGCCATTCATCCCAGAGGAGTTGAGTTTTTTTTTATCCAACTGATACAGTCATCTGCGTTCTTCTCCCTGCTGTCCAAGTTCACTTCCACACCCTCTAAGGCAGGTCCAAGTCAAAGGACGCCACCTGAGGGAGAGACACAGATGAAATCTGTGGATATGGTTAGGAACTCATTGCGGCTTAGAGAGAGTAAGTTCCAGGACAGAGAGTCCTCAGTCTGAGAGAGAGAAAACACTCTCTGTCTGTAGAAATGCGACTGGGAACAGAGGAAGAACAAGACGTAGAACTTCAAACTAATAATGTGGATAATGTGGATGTTGCGGTCAGGGAAAGGGCAGTTTGAAAGGCCATCCGACTAAAAGTTATGAAGAATAGTGGTAAATAAAAAAATATATATAATGTGTATTAGGTAGCTATTTAACGTGATGCTAATGATGTTATAATTACACAGAGAACACATGGCCTGATGAGAGAGAGCCAATAAACAGCGTGTTTGTTTTAACTTGTGCATTTCATTGATGCATTACTCATCTGTGTTGAATGGTTTTGGGGAGATTAACAAATGATCTTAAGACAGAATTTATGATCCTCTTTGTGCTATGATGCTTTTCGGAAACCTTCTGGAATGGTGCCTTTCAGTAAATGAACCCAAGATTTGAATGTTCTTTTTGATGACAGTAATTAGAGTTTACCCCAATCTCTTATGAATTACCTTAAATGTGAAGTACATTAAACAATTGAAATCCGAAGACATACCTGTGTTCAGTGTGTCAGGGGGATGGTTTTTTATCATTTCATTTCATATTGCAATGACATTTCAAATTTTGCTATAAATCTTACAAGATTACGAACACATCGGTGAATATTATTCATAACGACAATGTTGCCGCTAAGTCCTCTTGTGTTTAGTTGAAATATTCTCATTCCTATATACATAAAACTTCCAAGTGAGGCAAAAACATCTCTGGTTGGTATAGGAAGAACTAACCATAACAGCTGCAGCTTACTACTGTATTTTGAACACTTCTGGTTTATAGTATTTATGTTTACCAGCTACAAAAAAGCAGTATTTCTTATGAATTTACAACTTATGTGGCTTTTATTTAGTTTCTCTTTCATGTTTTTTGTTTTGGTGTTTTTATCTTGGGATTCAGTGCTAACTTCAAAATCTACAAGCAAATAACGATGCAGAGAACAGTTAAGCAGGATTCCCATTAAATTTTAATAGCATTGTACCATTTATTGTTGGTCTAGCTGATGTGTACTCCTCATCACAATTCTCCAATCAGAGACTAATGAATTTCATATTAAATCTTATCAATGGCATTTCACTAACACATGAAAGGATTTGTTTTAATTACTCTTCTCCATTGGGAAAACACGGTCCACGTTGTTAAATGGCTCATCTTAATAAGCGGTTTTGACACCTATGCCCGGCTCTGATCCGCCGGACACGGCGTAGCGTCCCAGCCGTCGATCAAGACCTAACCCCGCCTCTCGCTGGGTCCTGTTTTTTCGCGATACATATTTGGGTTTCGCGGTGGCTCTGATAATAGCCTTTTAGTGCTTGCAGCTGTACGTCTGCTGTGCTGTTACAAGCCCTGACAGCTTTAGTGACACAGCTGCATTAACCAAACAGAGAGGGAGTCGGAAGACGCCGCTCCGTGTCCCTCTGGATCTCACCCTTTCTCACACTTCCCGCCAGCACCTGCCGTAACGACACACATCACTCTGCGAGTGCAGGTTTAGCTATGCCAGCCCCATCTCAAACAAAACAGAGCACGCAATACGAATTTTTCTTGTTCCGTACCGTTGCCTTGGTGTACTTCCTTTGTTTCGACACAGCGTGTGTTATCAATCAAATCTTTATGGTTGGCATGGTCGGGATGAAGAGCGTATTTGATATTTTTTTGGGGGATAAAGGTCATGACATTATTTGATGAGAGGAAAATCCTTTAGATTTTGGTTAAAGAACACGCATTTGTTATCCCTCTGGACAAGGGCAGGTTTGTAGAATAGCATTTCATGTGTATTGCAGCTGATACATCAGTTCTGAGACAAGTACAAATTTAGTCAATTCTTCATGGTCCAGTGAGTGATCAGTGTACCAGTGATGTCAGGTATAAATTATAGCAGTGTTATTACACATATGGTATCGAATGAATGACCACAAATGAATGACTAGGTATATCCTGTCAGGTTTACAGGACCAAAAGCATCAAGATTATTGTTTTAGGTTAGTCGGTTTAAGTTCAGTTAGTTTGGTTGGTTTTGTAATCTGCCTGTACCGGACATCACTTTTGATAAAAATGTCTGCATGATGAATGACTAAATGTATATGTAAATTAGGGTTTTATTGTTTTATATCTTTTTTTTCCTTTTTTCTTTTTTTTTTTAAAGTAGTGCTGCTCATTTGAAAATAACGTAAAATGCATTGAGTCAGAATCTCCTGGGCTAAAAGAACGTCAGTGTATTCATCTCAGACTTACCCCCTGAGTGTGTGAATACCAGGTTTTAGTTTGTTTTCTTTAGTCTCTCCATTCAGACTTACGCCAAAACGATATCTGGACATCAGCAGTATTATGCAGCCTATTGGTGTTACTGGAAAAATGTGAACTTTTTTAGGTTTCACAAATGGCATTTCCCAGTGTTGTTCTGCAGTGGCCATCCAAGCTCCATAGTATGATATAACAAGATTGGTTTCTGTTAATGGGTTTCACACCTGTCATTACAATGGAAGGTCATATATTAGAAATAAGTGCTATTCAAATCCTCTGTAATTGAATAGTTGAATAGCCAATTAAAATCCCTGTTGGAGACTCAGATAAGGGGAATTAGCCACCCTTTATTCACCTGTTCGGAAAGAAGCTTTCCTTTCATTTGTCATTCTTTCCAATGTGGTGAGGGAGACTTTTTTTCTTTTCTCCCTTTTCTTTTTTTTTTTTTTGGCGGTTGGTCATGCTGGTTTAATGATAATACTGAGGACAAAACTTAGTATTTGCTCTCGCCTCCCCCTGCGGTAGAAATGACACAGGGAGATGAATACCTTCTGTGTCTCTGACAAATCACGTTGTTTTATCCCTTACAATATGTGGGTGAAACACACCGTGCTTCTGAATTCACACCCCGCCCATGGAAAAGAATGAAATTAGCCATACTTCCCACATACTCTAGGAAAGATTCCCCACTCTCCTCTTGGTTCCACAAGTCTCAGTCTTTTTTTTTTCTTTTCATCTCTTCTTTGTTTTCTCTTGCTTTGCTTTTCTGATTTATCTATTTATTTATTTTGTTACATTATTACGCTCAGAAAACTGATCCGCGGCATAAGGCTTTTGTGTTAACATTGCACATTGGTTTATTTTTAGAAGTGTGGTTAACAGAGGCACATAGACATGTGTGTGTGAGAGAGTGAGTGTGTGTGCGCGCGTACGCGCGCGTTAGTGTATGTGTGTGTGTGTGTGTGTGTGTGTGTGTGTGTTGAGGGAGCAGGCTGGGAGTGTGGGGTGGGATCTTGCATATTCCAAATGTGTCAGTATCGGCACCAAATATCAGCTCTGTGATTTTAGTCCCTGTACAGTTCAGGACTGGCAGAGGTGGATTCTCTGAATAATTGGCTTTCTGTGAAAATAAACAGGTTTTCAACACCTCATTTTATGAGGTCTCCATTTAAAGAAAAGATAGAGACAAGACAAAAAAAAAAAAGGTTGTTAGCTCCAGGTAGTGAAAGCACTAATTGTCTTTGTCAGGTTAGTACAATCATGTTTACCTAAGTGTGATTTAAAAGCATCATATACAACAACTAATTGCTAAAGATAACTTTGAAATTTGGTGGGTGTTTTAAGGTTATTTTTGCTGTAACCATTTTTTGGTATGGGTTGATCCTGATGCAGCTATTTGCTATGGTAGTTCAGACCTCTGTCTCAAGCCATATTTTACTGGAGGCAGACACAAGGGTTAGGGAACGGTTATGGACAGATGGCCACTGAGCGAACGTTTATGGACAAACAAAAACGCGTGACTGGTAATGGAGAGGAGGCTATGCACAGTAGATTAATGACAGACAGCTATGGACAAATAGGTTATGAACGAACAGAGATAGATGAATGGTAATTTAGAAATAGCTATGGACAAATTGGTATGGACCAACAGTTATGGGTGGATAGTAATGGGCAGATGGTTATGGTTGAATGGTTATTGACAAATGGTTATTGATGAAGGGTTATGAATGAACAGGTATGGGCAGATGGTTATGGTTAAATGGTTGTTGGTGAATGGTTATGGGCGCGTGGTTATTGATAAATGGTTACTAGGGAATGGTTGTGGGCAAATGGTTATGGATGAACAGTAATGTACGTATGGTTATGGAGGATGGTTATGGGTTGATGGTTATGTACGGACAGTTCTTGTTATGGCGGGGTGATTATGGACGAAAGGTTATCGAAAGATGGTTATGAATCAATGGTTATGCATGAATAGTAATGGAAAGATGGTTATGGATAAAAAAAAACAAAAACATGGAAACAACTCTTCTATTATTTAGCCAAACTAAAACCTGGCACAGTCCCATGGCAGTCGTTTGTGTTAATGCTGTGTTGGGTAGCTGAGTGCCCTGTTCCAGCTGCATCTCTCCCCATGACCTGAACAGCATAAAGTGCTGGAAAGCTGTGCTTGATCCTCTCTCATTTCGGTGCACTCAGCACGCTGGGGTCCATAATGCCCTGAGTGCTTGCATGAGCCACATGACATCTGTGTAGCCTGTTTAGATGCCTCTTTCTCTCTCTCTTCTCTGTTATCCTTGCTTGACAAAGTGAGTGGAGATAGAGCCGGCAGGGTAGGGGAGTAGGGAGGGGTGGGGTGGGGTGGGGGGTGGGGGGGTGTTGCAGTAAAGAAGGCAGCGATTGGCTCCCCCTACCCTCCAGCCCCCCACCCAACTCATGGTGCCATCCAACATTGCCTTCGTACAGGGAGGAGTGGGGAAGCTTGCCTGGGGCAGGATCCATTGGAGAGAGCTCTTTGGCGCACGCTAATCTCAACCACCCACCAGCTCTGACCTGTGTGTTTCCAGTGTCAGCTCCAGACTGCGGTAGAAGCTCAGTCCTCCATCACTGTCAGATGAAAGCCTAATGAGCAGCCAGAGGGCAGGAGGGTCAATGACTAAGCTGATTTGCCTACTGATAAGCGATGACTGAGAGACAAAGCTCTAGTGAGCCAGGAGGGGTTTTGCACCTCTTCAAGTTACGACCGTTCGCTACGAGGGCATTCGCTTTATCTCATATCTTTCAGCATACAGATAGCCATAGCCATCTTCTAATGTGTTGAGGATGCACCATTGGTAACACCATCTACGGAATGCCTTGCCCTATCTAAAAAAATAATTAAATTTATAAATGAATAAATAAATAAGTAAAGGGAACACTGACAAGGGGGCAACCTCTGTCTTCATACTACACATTTTCAAGACGAGCAATATGACGCAGAACATCGTTTTTTTTTTTTTTTACCTCCTTTAATCTTGCACTTTGTCGAACAAGGGGAGCACGAAGCACATTAACGCTTTGACATTTTTTCATTTGTACCCAATCTTTTGTTATTCCTAATGGCGGAATAAGTGATGTGAGACCGGAATTGCTCCACCATGATTTTCACAATGCCTTTCAAATAGGTAACCGATTACAGCCTCCGAGCGCATTTGCATGTGATTATGCAGCTGTTTCTGTGAGGGGGAGAGAGTATGACTGTAATTGTCTAACTTTTAGCATGTAATTACACTGCAATTTGCACACTGTAATCTTAGATTCTTTGGTAACAGCTATGTGGCGAATTAATTACCGAAAGGAATGTGTGTTGTCTGGATGTGCAGTCCTTCCTTTTTGTTTGAGTGCCTTTTCACTGACGTGGGCATTGGAGCTTTAAAGACAGAGAAAGCCATCTCAATAACAATCGTGTTTTACATGTCTGGGGATCCGTGCCTTTTTTTTGCGTAAGAGACGCTGGTGTGTAACCTCAGTTTCTCTTCACTTTGATGTGCACTGTGGAATCACATTCAACACAACGCTAGCCTTGGCTTCATACGAGGCATAAGAGAAGACCAGTGATGAGTAATTATCCCATACCTTGCATACCCCTGAACCAGGGGGGGGGGGGGGGGGGGGAGGAGCCACTCTCTCTCTGCTTTTCAGTTAGAGCTTTATCACCTGCTTACTTTATCGGCTTATCTCTCCTCTTCTCCCCTTTTTAACGTAAGCTAAAGCGTCATTGAGCTGCTGATGAGTTTCATCTTTGAGAACGAAGCATATATTTAACTAAATGGTGAACCTCCAAGCGTACCAATTTCAGACCACCAAGGAAAGAAAAAAGAGGGGGTGGGGGTGGGGGGGGGGGTCTTTGTCAGTCAGCCGCCACTCCATCTGCTTTGGCTCCTCTCCTGCTTGGGAGCAGAGAAGGTCTCAACTTGCTAATTCCAGATACACTGTAGTGATGCCTTTATTTTGGCACAGATCCCCTTGTCTGATTGTTGATGGGGTTATTGGCAGCTTTCAGGCAGACTGGCAGCAGGTGTAATCAATATGGCCATCCAGCGTCAGTAAGAGACAACCCAAGCCACGAGCCCAGCCGATCCATCAGAGACTCAGCGGGCCCCCGGTCTACCTGCATTATCCTGAAGCGTCTGGAGACTCGCAAGAAAAAAAAAATCCTTAAAAAAAAGAAAAAAGAAAAGATGTGCATAAATAAAAAGGTTGTTTTAATTAGGTGCTCCTCTCCTGAAGTTTATTCAATTCCTTACCCTCCTAAGTGCCATTAAGAGTGGTTAAATAATGCATCGTTTGCACAATAAAGAGTAAGGCCTCTCTCTCTCTCTCTCTCTCTCTCTGTCTCTCTCTCAGAGGAGTCCCAAACACAGTTAGCATCTCTGAAACATTACAGGGGAATGATTGGGCCCTTCTAAGCTGCCATTACACGAAACATGTTTTTGTGTCTGAACTTTTGCTACGAGGAGAAGTTGTTTGCCCGTCCACTGAGTAATATGCATGCAGGGGTGAGTCCAACAGAGGACACTGTCTAAATATATAATGGTAGAGACATGGTTTGCAATGTTAGCCATGCATACAGAGTGTGCGCCAATCTTAAAACAGAGAGTCTTACCTAATGGGCAAGTCTTGAAAAGTGTTAAAAGCACATCCCGGTATTAGTAATCGTATCTCTGTCCTTTATTATGCTTGCTCTATTTTTAGGAGGACTCGGCATGGCGTAAGTAGAGATGTCTGAGTCATGGCCTCCACATTAAACCGTAGGAAGCAGGGCAGAATGTCAGTGTCAAACCCACAGAGCATGGCCCAGCACGGCATGTCTCTGTCAGGAAGGTGCAGGGGGGAAGGAGGGAGGGGAGCACACAGTACCAGGTGGTTCACCGAGGTGACATTTGTAGTAACTAGTGCAGAAAAGCAGCATGGGGCCATTACTAAAGGTATCACATGAGTCAGTGCTGTGTCCTCGTACCTTTACCCCCTGCTAATGACCGTGATACCATCTCGTCCAGTCATGCTGATATACGCACACATACACATGTACACACACACACGCACACGCAGATGCACATGGACATGGACATAGACATACACACACGTGGTCACGGACACACACACGCACATGGGAACACACATGTACACATATGGTCACAGACACATACACACACGCACATGAACACACATGCACATGGGAACAGACAGACAGACACACACATGAACACGCATGCACACACACACACACATGTGCACACACACACGCGCGTATGCACACACACAAATCGCCAAATGGCTGTGTCAGCTGCCCCAAAAAGCCTTGAAAAGAAGGGTGAATTATGTAAGTGTGGGTTTGCAAGCCTGTGTACATAGTTAACATTCAGAAATATTTTCAGTCTTCTGAGCAGAAGTTAAGGGGGATTTTTCCAAATGGCAAAAAACATAAAAAAAAAGAAAAGAAAAGAAAATAGAAAAGAAATGGTGCCATTGTAGTTGTGCCAAAACTATTAACCGTCTGCAGGATGAAGTTCACAGTGATTGGTAACCTCATTACAAATGTGCCACTGCTACTCGTGCATCATAATCGTGAATTAATGTGGCGGATGCACAAAGTGCACATTCAGTGCCACCCGCTGTGGATTCAGTCATCAGCGTTGGTGAAAATGAAGAAGGCGCTTATTAGACTATGTAAACACTGAGTTAGCCGTCCCTGCTACCCACTGTGTTCAGCCCTCTGCCACCAGGGTAAGAAGAGCTCACAGTTCTTGCATTTAGCACAAGATCTTCATAATCCAGTCATATCTTTTGGGAATGCTCTGTAGTGCTAAGTCTGGTCTCATCCATTTAGATCCAGAATATTCTGGCCTGGGATACATTCAACAAAAATGTTGACTATCTTTTTTACTGGTAAGAATTTAGTGAATATGGTCTGTCAGGCCAAAATTCTTAATGTGTAACATCTATTAAAATTCCCTAGTCTTGTGTTTAGTGTGGCTAGGATATTTTGACTGAACAGGAGAAACAGGCATGGCTGCAGACTGTTGCTCATGGTCTCCTTTAAGGATTTGGTTTCACTTGGTTTCCTGATCCTGTTGATTTGTGTGTTTTAATGGATGACTAGTTTTGGATTATCTGACAGTCATCCCTCAGCCACGAAAGGTCAGTGTCATCCAATCTTCCACTTGTGCCTGTCTCCATTTACCTTCATCATTTTGAATATGAGAAATGTGAAAGCAGTCTGGAGAGAACTGTCTCACCTACTCTTTATTCAACTCAGCCCTCTTGCTCTCTCTCTCCTTCTCTTTCTGTCTCTTTCTGTGTCTGTGTCTGCGTGTGTGCGTGTGTGTGTGTGTGTGTGTGTGTGTGCGCATGTTTGTGTGTGTGTGTGTGTATGTGCATGTGCATGTGTGTGTGTGTGTGTGTGTGTAAAGATATCCCTTCCTTCATTCATTCACACTAATAAAAGCCACACTGAGAATAATCCGGAAAAAAGGTCTGAGAATACTAATTATCTGCTTGCTGTTTACTCCACCTTTCTTAGCACAATCAATAATTACACACAAAGGATGGAGGAATCAAATCACCCCGATAACCATTAAAATGAAATTGGATGAAGTTCATTAGAAATTCCTGGGGCGTAATGTGTAATATTCGGTATTGGAGACAACCAACGCTCTCATAGCTTTTGTCTTTTTTTTCTTTCTCTCTCTCTCTCTTTTTTTTTTTTTTTTTGTTCTCGTCCTGTGTGGAAACCAGACACGTCGGAGTTCTAGGACTAATTAAGCCTCAGACGATAGGTGATCTCATATATTGCTTCGCAGCATCTCGGCAAGATTAGCTGAATTTGATTCACTCCGTTTCCCAACCTGTACTTATTTGCAGACAACGTTTCCAGAGTGAGTGTCAGCTGGCATAACCGCCCTCCAGTTTCCTTCACAGCTTGTGCTCAGTGTCTTTATGTGCTAATCAAGAAAAAGCCCGATTCTCACCAGTCGCCAGCATTTGGGCATAAAACCCCTGCCTACGGTGGCACTAGCAGCAATTTGCAAGGTGGTTGCTGCCAGATACTGTACAGAGAGCACAGATTGTGTATTTAACAATGGAGCATTGTAAAGAAATAATGTTTTATTTGATTATTTGTTATTTTAGGAATTGTTATTAAAATCGTTAATTGTTTTATATAATCCGCTCTGGCAGGTGCTGAAAAGAAGTCACAAAGAGAGAGAGAGAGAGAGAGAGAGAGAGGGAATGAGAGAGAGAGAGAGAGAGAGAGAGAGAGAGCTGTTAATCAATATAGTCCTGGCTTTGTTGGAATAAAATTGTATAGTTCAAGGATTATAAAAGATGCCATCTGGAAATGGACTGTGGATCAAACTGGTTTTCTAGATTAAGCCTCGAAGAGGGCCAGCTTTTCAGATAGCATCTAGAGACTAGAAAAGTTCAGGTGCTTGAACTTTTTTAAGTGTTGGGGTTCTCAGGAAAGGGGAATGAAAGTTTCACCTTCCCTTTAAATGAGATTTAAGATCTGTTTCCCTGTATTCACAGGGACTCTGTCATTCTTATGATAGCAATGCTGCAGCACAGGCCTGCACCCTTTAAGTACATTTAACAAAATTTAAGGTAATTATTAATGGGGTATCACCGAAAAATATTTTTACATTTAGCTTTTCAAATCAGATCTGACAGTGCTAAACTTTCCATCATATGAAATAATTAGGTATAAAATTTTGCCTGGTAGATACTTTGCATATTCTGAATATGTGTAATGAATGTTAATGCATTTAAATCCTGTTGGAAGATGTTACCAATTAGTTATTATATGCCCATGACACTCATTAATTTGTGTGATCTGCAAAAACATGTTTGAAAAACAAATGAGATGCATTGAAGACACCTTTTAGACTTTATGCTTTAAAAGTTCCCTCTCTTTTCACCTGTGAGGAAATGAGGACGTCCCAGTGAATCTCAATAATACTGCAGTACTTTTAGCATGTGCGTGTGCCAATACCTTCTCTCTTTGTTTTAATTTCAAGATATTTATTAGTCACATACATAATTGTACATAAATGTACAACAGCAGTGAAATGAGATTGCAACAACTCGTACAACTGTGCAAACAGAAAACGTAAAGCTATATAACAGTAGGCTTAAAAAAAAATTGAATAAAGAAAAAAAAAATATATAAAGCTACATACAGGGAAAAGTAACGGAATATCAATATAATAATAGATACTATAACTTAACAGTGGTTTTGCATAAAGTTTGCATAAAAAAAAAAAAAGATGCTTAGACAATGTGTTAGCAATAAAAAAAAAGAAAAAAAAAAGAAAAGAAAATGATCAGTTCTGCTACTTTGACATGAAAATTTCACTGCTGACAACAAGCACCTGCACTTTCATTCGGCAGCCTGTTCACACGCAGATCGGACTTACAGACGGTGAACAGTGAGCACCTGGAGTAAGCACCGGTCACGGGCCCCACCGTCTCACAGATACACCGTGTTTCCAGGGGAGCATTCGGAGCAAGCTTACCACAAGTACACCAACTGTCAGAAGCTATTGATTGGGTCTCTGACTCAGCTTAAACAAAAAATAAAAAGCAGAACACACAGAGAAAAAAAAAAGAGAAAGGAAGAAATAAACCTACGTTGTTGTGTTTTTTAAAGCAACTTTTTTTTTTTTTTTTTTTTTTTTTTGCAGCTTCCAGTGATCTTGGCTCCAGAATTGGAGCACTCGGGATGTGGCCAAGCCATTTGTGTTGCTTATCAAATGCTTGGCTGGTTTCCTCTTCTCCTTCTCCTCTCCTTTTTTTTGCCTTTTTTTTTTTTTTTTGCTTTAGTGAACATATTGGAAACCACTGTGCGTATAAACTGTTAGATGTAGGGAACCTCAGAGTATGTCAGAGCCTATCAGGGTAGACTTAATTCTATCATGGGAAATGTCCTTTTGACCTCTTCCTGTACAGCGTGCGTTTCACCACTCTCAGTGTTTCTATCCCAGCTGCCAAAACTACACAATGTTTTATTAGCAGATGCCATCCAGCCGTGTTCTTCTCAATAACTTCGAGGACATCTAATGCAAAAAAAGCATGACTAAGCATTTTATTAGCCTTTTAAACTCTAATGTGTAGGTTTTAACTTACCATGGACTACTTTTAAAAAAAAAAAAAAAAAAAGGCATTAAAAGGTACATTTTGTTGTGGGTTTGTGTCTGAGTTTATAATTTTGAATACAATGTGATGTCAGGGTGTTTGGGCTCAAATGAAGTCAAATCTTCAGCTAAATCACATCCAACTACTTGTTTTGTCAAAATGAAATGACACTTTGGATTTTATTTCAAATGACTCTCCTTGTAAACACAGATCAAGACTTTGATTTACAAGAACCATTTAACACAACGACAATTAAAAATGTATTCGAGTACAACAATATGTATTTTATTTTTATTTTTATCAATATTATTATTACACATGCTGTATGACAGCAACAGATAGGTTACAGCATTGAGGGTACAGTAGGAGATTATTGTGTTTTGTATTATAGAGCACATATGTTTCATTAGCGGTTTTGACAGTTTTATAACAGATGGATTCGATGGACAGATTGCCAGCGTGCTATGCATATAATGAGAGCTGAGGACCTTCCCGTAACTCCCACCTCAGAGCTGTAAGAAGGGAAAACACAGAACGTATCTCACATCCGTTACGGAACGAGGAGGGAACATTTTCCAATCTGTCAATAGCAGTATACAGTACATTCAGAAGATTCTAGTTTCTTATTATACTTGTTCTGTACCTTGAGGCGCTCACAATTTATATATATATTTTTTTTCCATTAGGTTTTCATCGGTTTGAAAAGGTTTTTTGTTTTGTTTTTTTTTAACCAAATGTATCAGAATGACTTTAAGTAATACTTAGAATCAAATAAACACCACTTGTCATACATTCCATTTCACTTCTGCATTCAAAATATCAAGCATCTCCTGAGGACTTTTTTTTTTTTTTTCCTTACAACTCAGTTTCACAGATGTCCTTTTGGCCTCTAAAAGCGTTTGCGAGATGTAGCTCTACCTTGTTCAGTGCCAGGTTATTTACAGAGTGCCGGGGGAAGCCCTGCTTCACTCCGGTAAATGTAAGTCTTTCAAGTTTCTCCTCCGTGCTCTTTGCGCGCTAAATCAAATGAGCACCGTCTTCTTTCTTCCTCTCATCTCCTGAGAGATCTTTTGTCTCAGAGTTCAGAAAAATCATACAGTTTAGATGTGGTTTGAGGGCATTGTTTACCACAAGAAGACTTTGGAAATGGTTCCGGCATTGTAAAAAATAACGGGAAAAAAAACATATTGTATTGTATTTTTTTTTTTTTTTTTGTCTCTACTGCAGCAGTGCTGTCTTTTGTCACCTCTTGTCTTTATGTCTGTCTTTATGTCCTCTTCCGCCGCCGTGTTTTGTTTTGGGGTTTTTTTTTGTTTTGTTTTTTTGGTCCCAGTAGCATGCTCAAGGTGTTGCTTTTGATATGGATCTTCGAAGGCCCCTGATAACCTTTTAACATGCATTTCCATGTCTGTTGTGGTTTTTGATGAAAAGCAGAGAGGGGCTGGATTGTGGAGAGAGAGAGAGAGAGAGAGAGAGAGGGATGAAAGTGCCCCCCGTGACCTTCCTGCTGTCACCGTCTCAAATGAAGCACAATAAGAGTGGACTACACGCTACACTAGAGTGTACAGTGAATGTCACAAAAGAAAGAAAAAACGGAAAAAGACAAAACGAAACCTTAGATAACACTGATCAAGTAGACAAACAGCATCTAGCTAGCTAGCTGTTCATCATCTCTCTACAATCGTTCTAAAATTCAATTAGAGCCGAAAGGCAGATGTTTCAAACGTAGTATTGTGTGTATTGTATCATCTCCTTCTCTACCATTGATCAGTTTATTGGCTGTGTGAATACGCAACGTTGAACCGAAACAGAGACTTGAATGGCTGGTTTAAAATGGTGTTGGCAGTAACGCTGTCTATGTAAGGAGTATACCTTCTCTGTCACTCTTTTGTTCCATCCCGTAACACTGAACATGACTTCAGTACCAACACCAGTGCCGAGAGCTTCCTGAAAACACATAGTGTGGTCTCACTTGTTGCTTTTGTGTTGCTGGAACAGACACTGGCTTTGACCAGCCCTTGGCTTTTAGCACCTTCTCACACGGGACGTATTGCTTACACCGGTGAACACAATATAGCCATAAAAAAAAAAAAAAAAAAAAGAAAAGAAAAAATGAATAGATAAAAAAAAAAAAAGCCCAAGCTCATGCATGAGTGTGTTTAGGCCATTCTGTAAAGTGACCTCTGTGAAGATATTCCATGTTCTTTAACAAACCGAAACAGCGCAATGAATAAATAAAAAACACATACATGATTCACCTTGACTGAGTGCAGTTATCAGATGTACTGCAGGAGTTGTGCCATCTGGAGACAGAGAAAGAGAGACAGATTCTGTACAGGTTGTGCTCAGGTAGAGAATTTTTGCCTTTATAAAGCATACTGTAAAGCATAGCTCTCACCATTTGATCAGATCTTTGCACAGTTTGTCCAACAAGTTCGAGTCTCTCACACCGCTGTGGTAAAAATCCATATGCCAGGTTTGAAAGGGGGTTAGTCAATTCATTAGTTTTCTGTAAATTTCAGAAAATGGCACTAGCTTTAAAAAAATGTTGTTTAGCTTGCACTTTTCTAGGATAATTATGAAAGGATAGCACATTACCAAGCCTCTGACGTCTGTTTAAAAAAAAAAAAATGATTATCAGCCTTGCTAAGAAGAAAGGGAAACTGCTCTTTAGACCTTAAAACTGCTCATCTGTATCCTTCATTTGAAGCACTTGCCTGAGCTGCATTTTTAAGCAGCCTTTAACTGTATGTCTTTTGCCGTGAGTTTGAGGCTCCCTCAAAACTTCATCGATACAAGGTGAACGGGGCGATTGGGGAGGGGGGGCAGGCAGCCAAGACGTCTCCTGCCAGGTCCTGTCACATCTCGTTTACAGCACAGCAGTGGGTCTTCACCCAAGAGAATGATGTGGCAACATGCCTTGCAATGACAGTTTCAAATAACACACACACACACACACGCAAACCTTCAGAACAGTGCACAGATGCAGAGAATGTGTTTTGAGATGCAAGTTTGTCATTAAGCTGAAAGAGTGAGAGACTGCTTGTGTTTGAGGCGGGGGGGGGGGGGGGGGGGGGGGGGTTGCCATGTGAGCGCTCTTTTAATGATGCCACCTGTAATGAGACAGGTTTTTGTTTAGACCCCTGTGCTCAAAATGGCAACATCCAAAATGGATGTGTTTGTTCCTTTGCCACCCCCCACCCCCCAGCCAATTTAGGGCATGCCGAATAATCGATTTAAAAATAGCTTTCACCAAAAGGTACTAAAGCGACGAATTTAGGTTGAATTTAGGTTTTAAAACTATTGTGGAAATCTGTATAAAACTGTGGTCTCTGTCAAGTTACAGATGAATAGGAGTATGAAGCCCCAAAAAAGAGAAATGTTGGTTTGTGAGGGACTCTCAAGTAAAGAGTTTGGAGAAGCACCTGTTTTTATTTTCCTCATGTTTGTGCATCATATTGTCTGGCTAAACGGTTGCCATGTACTATTCATGCGCTAGTGGGCTAGTCGGGATCGCGGAGCTTTTTGTGATTTGCACAAGTGCCTCCAGTAATGGGTGTCCCTCCCAGCCAGCTCTCAGCAGATGGTTATGATTGGCATGACAAACACAACAGGGCTCTGGATCTCAATTACGACTCAAGCTCAGCTCTCTCCGTGAAGCTAGCGCGCCGATGAACTCTCAAGTCAAACACAGTGTCAGAACGTCGACCAAAGAGGAGCGGTGGGGGGGGGGGGGATTCACCCAAAAACAGTAGCTTTTTTTTTTTCCCCCCCTAAGTGTGCTTTTAGGAGCAATTTGAGCTTCCTCATATGCAGCTTCTCGGTATTTGATAATCATACATTTAATGTTCATCACTAAAGGTTTTGTCTGTTAAAGTAATGTTAACCACTAACCGGCAAGATATAATTAAAACTCTCAGTTTTAGTTCTTTAGCTCTTTATATTTCATTGTTCTGAGGGACTTTGAGGACAACCCTCTTGAAACTTAACAGCATTCACAGAACACTGTATATTATCCATTCATTTTTAATAACTATGTAATATTCTGCTTTTAAATGGAAAGAGAAAGTTGCATACTGATGTGCAAGGTTTACCAAGGCCAAAAAAATGTAGAAAATGGATGACCTACTTTAAAAGATGCAATGGACAGGATTTGACCACTCTCCCCCTCTCTCTTTCTCTTTCTCTTTCTCTGTCTCTCTCTCTCTCTCTCTCTTCTCACTTCTCTCTTGCCTTCACAAATAATCACTATCTCTCCCCATCTTTCTTTCTCTGTCTCTCTCTCTCTCTCTGTCTCTCACTCTGTTTCTGTCTAGCACAAGGTCTGTTGGTTTTAAACATTGATAGAAGCGGCAGACGACATAGCCCATGTTGGGGGAGTGTTAGTGACCCCAGGTTATGCTGTGCATCTGCATGACAAATGACAGGCACTTCATAGTCCACGCTACCTTAATAAAGAAGTGAACATCTCAGCTTTCATTTCGGACTGATGTTGATTTCTTTTTCTCATTGCCAGTTCCAGACGTGCCTTTGATCATCGTTGCTATTTTTGCTGCTTTTGTAGTCATGAACAGGTACATTTCCTAGCACAAATAGCAAGCTCTGTTCACTGTTTGGCCGTATCTTCCCAGGTGTAGCCTGGGAACACGGTCTATACCTTGAAAGAAACTCAGATGTAAACCAAGGAGCTGGAAATTAGTGATAAATGTATTTTCATTACTTTGTGCTATGCATGACTGATTGTGTTGCAGTTTAAGCAGTAGTTGTTTTTGAGGCTGAACAGTAGACATCGCTCTCTGTGATGAAGAGGGCCAACATACAGAACACACTTCTCATTTAGGACTCTCATTTTAGTCACAGCATGCTAAAACACCATAGATTTTCTCTCTCTCTGTCTCTCTCTCTCTCTCTCTCTAACTTTCTCTCTCTCTCTAACTTTCTCTCTCTCTCTCTCCCTCTCTCTCTCTCTCTCTCTCTCCCTCCCTCTCTCTCTCTCTCTCTCTCTCTCTATCTTTCTCTCTCTCTCTCTCTCTCTCTCTCTCTCCCCTGGCCTCCACCCCTTTTTTTTTCCTTTTTGTTTTGTTTTTACTGATTGCTGTGTTTATGCAACTGGCACGAAAACAGCATGCCCCTGCATTTTGCACAATGTGCCACACAATGTCATGCTTCTTTTCCCCTTCAAGTTGTTTTAAATACAGCTTTTATAGTTCCAAGGAGACGTTTAGTCATACCTCATTTGGTTTGAGGATATTCATCACGCTCAATTAGTTAGTCTGTGTTTTTCCTGTCATCCCTTTTAATAATAATTATTGTCTGTTTTATGCTCCAAATCAAATAATTCCTGCGTGAGAATGTGTATGTGCGTGTGTGTGTGTCAGTGTGCGCGTGTGTTTGCGTGTGTGCTTGTGCGTGTGCGTGTACGTGTGTGTGTGTGTGTGTGTGTGTGTGTGTGTGTGTCTGTGTGTGCATCCTTTGCTCTAAACCAAACAGACTGTAGAGAGCTCAGAATGTGCACTGACACAACTCTATATGAGTTACACAGTCACGTAATGAATGTACCAACCTTACTGCTCGCTGCTTTCAAACTGAATCTTTTTTTTTTCCTTTTGTGCTTTCTTCTTTTCTTTTCTTTCTTTCTTTCTTTCTTTCTTTCTTTCTTTCTTTCTTTCTTTCTTTCTTTCCTTTTTTTTTTGTTTTAATCAACACGGCGTAAAAACGAAAAGGAATTTAGAGGTGTTTTCGGTTATTGTGCTGCAGTAACGTGTGCTAAAACATGAAAATGCTCATAAAACTCGATGATTGTCCCAAATGCCAGTGAATTTGGTGGAATTTGAGAGGATTAATGATAAACAGGGTGCTCTGCAAAGCTCTGCCAACTCCAGATGTTACTGTTACCATGATTGATGCTCATTGCCTCCTTTGTTGGTGGGTGGTTTTAATTTTTAATTTCGGTTTATCTATGAAAATGATCTACAGTGGCTAACTGAACAGGACATATATTAAACTTATGGCTTTAATTTTCTTACAGTGTGTCACTGAAACCTCACAGAAAATTCAGTATGATACGCTCTAGTGCCCCCCCCCCCCACCCCCCACCCTTCTTTTCTGACTTTTTGGGACACCTGTTACTGTACAGGACAATTTGTACAAATCCCGAGTTCTGTGCCAGCAGCGGGCTTAATATTTCCTCTACGTGTACAATTCAGCAGCCAGCAACCTTTCCTTATCGTGAGAGGATCAGACAAAGAAGTTAACCAGTATTGATGGCAATTTTTTGCTGGGCAGTGGTTCTTTTAGCTTGTTGGAATGGAACTTGATTCAGTTCACTGCAGGAGCAGGAGTCTGAATGAAGACATTTCAATAGTTAAATAGGTGTTGGATTTTCAGAGAATAATTTTCAGCCAAACCATGATCTTATGGGGGTTTTGTTTTGTGAGGGTTTTTTTTTTTTCTTTTTGATGAGTCTTTCATTATTTAATACGACAGCAAAGCGATCAGAGATCTGTGATTGTAGTTGGTGAATGGGATGGAAAAAGAGGATTACAATGTTTTCAACAGGCTTTTGAAGCAAGAAATCTGAGCAATAACAAGTCTCCCCGAATGTACAACTTGATATAATCCTAGACTGCACTGCTGATAAAAGATTACTCATATGTAATCCTCTACATTCAATTTTCTATAATCACTGGAATAAATACAAACAGACCGCGTGCAGAAACTAGACTTGCTTGGATTGAAAAGAAAACAAGACAATTTACTGGACGCTGGCTATGACTTTTACACACCAGATTACATTTCTATTTCCAGAAAAGGACTTTCTTATTACATTTCCTTACTTCTATTTAATAGTTAGTACCGGGGTGGGTAGCGTTTTCCAAGAGGACAAGATAAATGTTCCAGGAAACACGTCTCTTTTAAGACACGCGTTTTATCTCTGGAAAACCAGAATATGACTATATTGACCGTTTTTCTTTGCCTCTGGTCCCCAAAAGTCTCTGACCTGCTCAGACCATGAGTTTTGGAAGCATGTCACGCGCTCAGATGAGAGAGATCTACTGTATTTATTCTTTATTCTCACTCAGCATCAGCAATGTGAAATAAACAGTAAAAAAAAAAACAAAAAAAAATGGAGCTCATGTTACATACTGGGCTTAATTAGGCCCTGCTTTGCTTTATTTATTTACAAATTTCGCACAGACACAAAGCTCCCCTGCCACCAGCCCTCCGTGGCCAACAGGAGCACCGCGGTGGGGGAGCTGGTGCCTGTATTCCCAGTTTGGTGTCAGCCATGTGTGAAAACAGGGGGGAATGTGTGTCAGAAAAAAATGAAAAAGAGAAAAAAAAATGAAAGAAATTAAAGTGTGTTTCAGTCTTAATAAGCGTTTTAAGCATTTTTTTTTACTATTTTAACGCTCAAGTTATTTGGTTTGTGGAGTCCAGATAAAGCACCCAAATGAGGCAGAGGAGATAAGTAATCTAATTTACATTTTTTTTCTCTCTCTTTTCCCCCTCTGCTTTAAGCATAAACAGCCAGATGCTCTATTTATGAGACTGTCACAATTAACAAACAAACATTCTCTCATAAAATCCTATTAATATTCAAGGCAAGGACTAGTTCCTGAATGAGTGGAGTGGAAGCGTTTAGCATTGGCTTAAGGCTCGAGAGCTTAACGATTGCTCTTAGGTCAGCTGCAGTTTTTGTCAAAATTGGTCCTTGTTTCTCTTTTTTCCTTTTTTCTTTTTTTTTTTTTTTTTCTTCAGTGGTGTCACAGCCTTCCAACTGCGTTGGGCTTAACCCCCCCCAAAAAAACAAAAGTTAATTCTGTAACATCATGTACTGTACTAACCTGCAGATACATTTGCAATCATGAACTGTTGAGAAAGACCTGGGTGCAACTGAAATCAGTAAACGACATGAGAGTCCATTTTTATTTGTTTGTTTGTTTGTGTGTTTTTTACTTTTTAATATTCTGAATGCCTTTTTCATGTGTTTTGTTGGGTCCAGATAAAAGCAGTCACGTCTGTTTGGCTTTACTTGTTTTTCGGAAATGTCAGAGAGACTTGAATGAATCGTGAATTGTCCCTGTTATTTGGTTGCTTGTGTTTTAAAAGAATGAGGAGACCATAATGAGAAGTTTTAGTGACATGACTGTAACCTCCGAAATGTCATGCTGTTTACTGAGGGACAGTAAAAAATGATCACTTGTACAGTGAGAATGCCTTCAGCCAATACGTATTTGTTGACTTTGGCTCTTGTTGGCTATTATGACAGAAGGGGGAAAAAAAAGGATGTTTTGTTTGCTTTGATCGTATCGTTCTTTCTCACAAAGTTACTGATTAGATGCTGCTTCACTTTATTGAGTTACTCCAATATCCTAGCTGCATGTTCCACGTGCCTGCCCCACCCCCCACCCCCCAGTGAAAAGAATGCTCTGATGTCAGCCTCCCTCGTTGTTACCGTGGAAACCACTTGGAGCAGATGAAAGTTTGCTTGAAAACATGTCTCCCACATAGGTCTGTGTCTACTGGGTCGAAATGAGACATGAAATGAAAAAATAAAACAGAGAGAGAGAGAGAGAGAAAGAAAGAAAAAAGATGAACACATACATTGTTCTTTTTTAAACATTAACCAGCTCCAGGGCCACACTTGTGAAAGGAAATGTCATTCAGCTCCGTCCGCCTTTTTATCACTGTTACGGCTGCTGTCATTACCAAGCACATTTTTCATTTTCCTCTGCCGTTTCAGTCCTCTTCCCACAGATTAAGTGATAAGAGTTTGAAAGTGGTTTTGACATGCAGATGATGGACGGGTGAAGTAAATAAGCCATACAGCTCAGTGTTCTTCAGACACTGTCTGAGCGCCGGATTGTAGTAGAGGTTATGTCTCTCCCAGAGATGAAAGGAATCATACTCAATTTTGTCTGGGAAGCAAATATTATTTATATATATATATATATATATATATATATATAGGCAACAGCACATCAAAGTCTGTGATGTTGATCAGAAAATTCAGAAACAACAAAAATAGCAGCGCATATTTTTTCAGTTCCTTCTACATGTCATTTCTGACATTATCAGTGAGTTGGTTATGGCTCTGAATATTTGAGAATTGTAATATGCGCCAAGCGAGAGTTAATGAATAAGCCGTGATATTTTCTGTAAGAAATCACAGTAATCAATGCAGAGCGTGAACTGTTTTTTTTTTTTCTGTTTGATCTTCGTCTGGAGATAAGGTGAGTTAGGAGGATGCAACAAAACATCAGGCCCTCCCTAAACATGAGCTTGGCTGACCGCTGTAATTGAAGGATGTGCATAGCCAGTGCTATCACTGGAAAGGAGGTGGGGTGGGGGCTGAGGCATGGCTGTTAAAACCCTATGCAGAGAGGATTAAATTGTGAAGCAACTATAATTGATTAACCGTTCATGCATTCACTTCCTCAAAGCGGGAAGATTGAATTCTGACCTCCATGGTGCAGCATTTCAAATAACAAGGCTGATGCGAGGATGTGTCTGTGACTTTGTGCGCTAAGAACTGCCACGCGTGTGTGTGCTTGTTTGTGTTTGTGTGTGTGTGTGTGTGTGTGTGTGTGTGTGTGTCAGGTTTGGGTTGCTTACATTTCTAAACTGAGCTATATTTAGCAGTTCGGGGGAACATTCTGTTTTTGTTTTGTTTAGCTTTTGTTTTCCTCATGTAGGAACTCATAGGAAAAACATAAACATGAAAAATACAGCATATATTCACTTTGGTGCATTTTAGGAAGAGTAAATGAGTATCCTATTGTTGTTTTTTTTTCCCCCTCAGTCCTGATTCCCTGCACTTTGTTTTGAAGTGTATCAGTACACTACTCTTCCATTAGGCGTGTGGAGGAGTCTCACCGGGCTACAGTAAAGAGGAACCATTTACTTGGTCAAACACAGTGTTTTAGGAGAAAAGACAATCATCCATATTTGATGATATTGTTTGTTTGTCTCTGCTTTTGTTCTCCAGAGTACCATCCTCACTGAGCCGGCGTAGATCTGGCACAAGCACCGACAATAAGTGTATTTTTCATGGGGCAAAGCTGTTGGAGTCTTTTTAAGTGAGAATATTCGACACCCTCCACAATCCCTCCTCCCACCTCCTCCTCTTGTTTTTCCTGCCCTCATGTTCCCTATATGCATGCTACTCGATGTTACAACACGGTCAGATAACAGATGGTTTGTGGAGCTTAAGAAGAGGAAAGTAAGAAGAAGAAGAAGAAGAAGAGCAAGTAAAAGAAGAAGAAGAAGGAGAAGAAGAAGAAGAAGAGCAAGAAAAAGAAGAAGAAGAAGAAGAAGAAGAAGAAGAAGAAGAGGAGGAAGAAGAAGAAGAGGAAGAAGAAGGGAAACACTGTCTGGCAGGTCAATGTCTGGTGTGGTCAGAAGACCTGTGAAAAGTCAGTCTTGGCATTTCTTTATTTCTTGCACCTCACAAAGGTCATATGTCAGAGAGCACAGAGGAGGGGGGGGCAGCCATGAGCCTGGGGGGGAGGGGGGGGGGTCATGACTGGCACGTTGCCTGGAAGGTCACTGGTTCGTCTTCCCCCTGCCCACGGCTTGTGCTCACTGCAATTCTATCAAGTATTTCACTGAGAGAAAAAAAAAAAAATCCAGCAGTCAGTCAGTCAGTCAGTCAGCAAAGGTCACATACACATTGATTTCAGCCAAATGATGTCATGTCCCAGGTTTGCGGTAAGTCTTTGGCTTACTATAGGCTGCTCCACTGCCAGAGACGCTTCTCATCTGGCTAGAACGCTAATTGCTGCGAAAATGAAAGTGCCCCGATAACCTGATGTCTCTCATATCAATCCTTGGCATATTTTACTCTTTAATTGGCACAGGGGGGACGATTTTCGGAGCTCTGATCTAGCCAATAGTTTTTCTCTCTCTCTCTCTCTCGCTCTCTCTCTCTCAGATGACATTTTTGTTACGTTGACTGACATTTTATTCAAACTTTTGGAACAGAAGATTCTACAAGTCCACTATATCGAGACACCCATCAAAACACTTCTGCCTATGTGGGTAATAGCTTTTTTTTTTTTTCATCACTCTTTTCTGTGCAACCTTTTGAAATGCCTGTGCTTTGGCCTGAATGACTGTCATTTGCAGCAGACATTAGGCAGAGATAACATTGTTCTGATAGAAGTGAACCAATATTTTTTTTTCCCTTTTTTTCCCCATACATAACAGGCTTTCACCCGTTCTGCATTGACGCATATCTCAGACAATATTACTAAGTGTGGTGTTTGTGTGCTATGCAGAGAATAGCATCTTAACAGTTACGCACAGGAACATGCTGTTGTAGTCAATGTCCTGTTTCTGTTTCACCTGTTAATTTTCCATTTAATTTTAAATTGGAATTCCTTTCTGAGAGTGTTGTTTGTACAAGCACATTCACACACACACACACACACACACACACACACACACACACACTTGTTGTTATTGTGGAGTTGTGGATACTCCATTTCTATTTTGACTTTTAGCTAACTCAGATAATATTGTTACTGTTATTGTTGTTGATGCCGTTGTTGTTGTTGTTGTTGTTGCTATTGTGGTCTATGTGTGTTAATTGTTTTGGCTTGTAACATGGCTGAATCATCAGTTCTTTAAATATACAATATATCTCTCTGATGGTTGACTGCCTGTCACATTAATATTGTAGGTTATTTAAGATAATACGGTCCAGTGTTCAAAGATGCCATAATAAGATAATGCGTTAAATAATGCACAAACACAGAAGTTGAGTCCAGTTGCTTGTCTTGGAAGAGTATAAGACTAGCAAAACAACAGCCAAGCATGTTCTGAGTGTCATAATGAAAACATGGAAAACAGCTCTCAGACATATCAGTATCCTTGTCAGCGTGGCTGTTAATTACACAATTTCCCCATGAGTTTTGTCTCAGGGTCTCATTTAAGGAGGACTGCTGTTGAGCTCATTAACATCCCTCTCCTTTCAATGAGCTTCTTCAGTCCATCCAGACGCGCTGCCTCATCCTCGCAAGGCTAGCCTCCTTTCTTGTGACTGTTTGTAAATCATCTGTCTGGGGAGTCTGTCTATGTTCAGTTCGTGGGACTGGAATGCAAATGCGCGTGGAAGTTGAGCTGGGCACGGGAAGATATGGCGTGGAGTAGTTTGGTGCTGTGCAGGTGATTGTCGACATTCTTTTTGCATTTTCAGTTCCCATTGCAACGTAGCGATGTTTTGCAATTCCGCCTCCAGCAAAGAAGCCAGCGCGGTTGATGGTATGTCGAGGAAAATGTTGCCAGGGAATGATTGTAGAATGTCTCGCTTAGACAATGAGTTTTTGCAAATGTATTTTCTCTGTATTTCCTCTCTCTCTCTCTCTCTCTCTCTCTCTCTCTCTCTTTCT
The DNA here is from genome assembly GCF_902362185.1 of Chanos chanos. NCBI lineage: Eukaryota > Metazoa > Chordata > Actinopteri > Gonorynchiformes > Chanidae > Chanos > Chanos chanos. The sequence continues at coordinate 18,479,814 of NC_044507.1, forward strand.
CTCTCTCTCTCTCTCTCTCTCTCTCTCTCTCTCCCTCTATCTCGCTCTTTCTGTCTTTTTCTCTCTCTCTTTTTTCTCTCTCTCTCTCTCGCTCTCTCTCTTTCTCCCTGCCTCCCTCTCTCTCTCTCCTCTCTGCTTCTCTCTCTCTCTCTCTCTCTCTCTCTCTCTTTGCTTTTTCAGGGGTTCATTGAGCACTGGTGTTGTCAGAAAGCTTGCAGAGGTCTGGTCCTGACAGCTCTGCAGAACTCCTCTCCATCACACACAGCCATGAGGAACTCTCAGGGCGTTCACACATAGCTCATCTCATGTGAGATGCACAGTGTCACTGTTTGACTGCCGAAATGGATGCTTGGCAGCTCCTCCTTTCTGCCCCCCCCCACATCCCGCCTCCTTGCCTCACTCCCCCCTTCCATCACCAAAGCCCCTGCTGCCACCCCTATCTTAAAAACACGCGGCGGAGGCAGATTGTGTGCGGAGAGGATGTCTAAGGCACCTTAACCCATGCCTCTCTGTCATCATCAACGGCTTTGACAACTGGACAGGACCTGATTTTCTCTGACTCAGCTCACGGTGCAGCTAACCTGCAGACCCCCCCCCCCTTTCCCTGTCCTGTGTTCTCTCCGCCAACCCACCCACCGCCCCCTCTCTGGCCAGAGACGCACTCACTGCACTAGCATGCACAGTATGTCATGTCTATGTCACCAAAAAGCTCCTCTCCCGTCCTTGTTCAAATGTGCCTCTGGATGTATTGTTACACAAAAATGTTTCTCTTATACCAGAGCAGCTTAGGAAGAGAATTCACTCTGCAGTGAGAAAGTAGTCTGTGGTCACAGCTGCTGTCCTCCCCTCTCTTAATATTTGGGTTTGATATCTTGAATAGAAGCCAAGTGAACTCCACATGAGAGCTGCTATTCTGTCAGAGCCTAGGCTCTCACCGTTTTACCAGGAGTGGCATGTTTAGGAAAACATTAGGACTTTCAAATCACCAAAGATGAGATGTTTTAAAATTAGTGTCTCAGTCCAGTCCATCTGCCTTTTAGCGTCACGTCTCAAGTGGTAATTTAAAATCAATCAGTGTTGAGTTTTAAGGGAGGAAAGGGACATTTTCACTTCAGACCTCTATGTATCTATCCATTTGTCTTTCTACATGTGTATAAGTATATATATGCACACACACACACACACACACATATGTATATACACAAATATACATGTGTGTGTGTGTGTGTGTGTGTGTGTGTGTGTGTGTGTATATATATGTGTGTGTGTGTGTGTGTGTGTGTGTGTGTGTGTGTGTGTATACACATACATACACACACACACACAGTGTGAGAGTGTGTATGTACACAGTATATATATACAGTGCCCCCCCCCCCTACAGAGTTACTAAATGGAGTGGTAATCACTGTGGGTGTTGGGTTAGAGACAGGGTCGAGGCAAATTTCTAGAGATGAGTTTATTTCCGCGCCAAAATACATGCTTACTTTTCTCCACAGTCCTTCAGTTTGCGTGTATTTTTGTTTTTGTTTTTTTTTTAAGTCCACTTTTTTGTATACAAACAAGTCCCCAACAGTATTTCCATCAGGGTCTTATTTCTCCAAATCAAGGCACAGCACTGACACTCTACAGGCTTGGACAGACATCAGGGGCCTCTCCGGCTGCTGTCCTATTGGCTGCCTGACCTGATCATGCACTGGCCGTCCACTGATCAGGTCACCTCCAGCCCCTGCTATTGCGGTTGCTGGGGTTGGGAGGCTGGGCCCCCTGGTTGTCGTGGGTGGTTCCGGCTGAGTCACCCAGACCAGCAGGAGCCAGTGCTGCAGCGGGGAGGGGATGTGAAGTTCCTGTGAAAAACTCTTCGGAGAGCCCTTTTCCACATAGAGAGTGAGAGACAGACTGAGCAAGAGACAGACAGACAGACACACACACACACACACACACACACTCACACACACACACATTTACATACATACGTATAGAGAACCTATACAACCATACACACACACACACACACACACATTTACATACATACGTATAGAGAACCTATACAAACATACACACACACACACACACACACACACACATATATATTTATACATATATAAAAACTCTGTTTTGCTCAGAAACTACTCTCACCAAACAAGCGATCTGTTTGGAAGCACTTAAGCCGCTTGCGTAATTGCGGGTTCGGGCAGAATGGAGTGACAACAGTGTAGATGGAGAGCTGGGA